>NC_045164.1:20369401-20434401 GCF_900700415.2 Clupea harengus
GAGGACCTTACTTCGGGTCCTGGGCCAGAACTGAGAAAAAGGAAGAGAGAGAGACATACAGACAGAGCGAGAGAGAGAGAGAGGGAGGGGTGAGAGAGAGGGGGACGAGAGACAGAGTAAGAGAGAGAGGAAGCTGGCGCAAAGCAACTAGCCAATTACACAGTCAGAGGAGAGATTAGCGCCCCTAGCTCATCTGGTGTAAATGGGATCAGGCTGATTAGCCAGGGTTTAGGATGACGTACTGAAGGCTGCCGCTTGAATCACTCGCTACCTTGGCTGGCCACCTCCTTTCTCAGGAAGAGGCACCAGCAGGAGCGGACGCACAGCCCCGTCATCTTGTCCCACTTTTGGGGCTCACTGGTGTCGAATCGGCTCGTGAGTGTGTTTAGGCTGGGCGGGCGCTGGGCCTACTGAAGCTATGGGTTTGGCTGAAGCTTGGCTGACCAACGCTGGAGTGAAGAGGGGTTCCCTCAGCATGGCACCTTCTGCGACTCCCTTCTGGAATGGATTACAAACATTGATCTAAGCCGTTGGACTAAACAAGTTTGCTGAAGGTCACTCGGGTTTGTCGTTCTCTTCAACTGCTACTGAACTTACCAAAAATTACCGGCTGAGCAAAGAAAAAAAACTGGTGCTTTTATTCTTTTATTCTTTGAGTCTTTGAGTTTTCTTTTCCATTGTGTGGATAAAGTGCTGTGAGAGGGAGGAGAAATGGCGCTGATGCCGGTGAAGTTCGACCTGGCCAAGCGGGTGAAGCTGGCCCAGGGGCTCTGGCTGCTCTACTGGCTGTCAGTGATGGCGGGGATTCTCGTCTTCAGCATGGGCCTCTTCTTCAAGATCGAGCTCCGCAAGCGGAGTGAAATGATGGACAACAACGAGAGCCATTTTGTGCCCAACCTGTTGATCCTGGTGGGCCTGATAGCCTGCGGTATCAACGCGTTCGGGGGCAAAGTGTGCCACGACTCGCTGGATCCCACCAAGTTTGCCAAGTGGAAGCCCATGCTGAAGAACTACCTGACGGGCTGCTTCGTCTTCAACATCTTCCTCTTCCTGGTGGCGCTGCTGTGCTTCACCATGCAGTTCCAGCTGTACTTCGCGCTGTCCGAGGGGCTCCGGTACAGCATCAAGTTCTACAAGGACACGGACACCCCCGGACGCTGCTTCATGAAGAGGACCCTGGACATGACCCAGATCGAGTTCCGCTGCTGCGGCAATAACAACTACAGGGACTGGTTCGAGGTCCAGTGGATCAGTAACCGGTACCTGGACTTCAGCAATGATGAGGTTAAAGAGTGAGTAGCCACATAATAACCCCCCCCCCCCCCATCCAATCTAAAGCAAGAGAAATGCTACTGTTTCTATGGTCTGTATACTCAGGAAGTGCCTATACTGGTAAAAATGAATGTTTAACTGTTCAGTACTCTTGTGATGACTGTGTTCACATGTAAATGTGCACGCTGACATGCACTGCTTGTCTGTAACTAAGGAGACATTTTAATGGAACTGACTGGACTTTGCTTTAGTGTGTTGACTGTGTTGGATTTGTTGCCCTACAATGCCCTATTCATTTAGGATTAGATATATACTCAGGACATTAAAGGTGGCAGTTGATTAGATATACTCAGGACATTAAAGGTGGCAGTTGATAAAATCTTACAACGCCCAAGCTGGCGAGCCACTCTAACACAACTTTTGAAGGGCACAGTTTCACCTTTTCCTGAACTCGATGGTCTTGCAAAAATAGGCCCCCGAATGATGCGATTATGCGAGAGATGGAGTGCTTTTAACCTCTCCTTTATACCATAATGCACTAATCTACGGCTGACGTCACACCGTTTGTTGTCAGGCATGAAAGGCTATTTAAAGCTAACTGTGCAATTGTGCGACTTGAGCTCAGGGGAGGGAGAAAGATCTGATGAATCTGATGAAGTGTGATGATTACACTGCTGTTTATGAATGCAAGGTTTCCAATTGATTATGCCCAGTATTGTTTTGGTAGTGAAAGTGGTGTAAGAGGATTGGGATTTGCTGATAAACCTCCCGGTAAACATACAGAAAAATCATCTCTGTCCTTAAGACCCTATGAGGTTTACCACAGGAAGGGACCATGTTAATTACACAGGAAGGGACCATGTTAATTACACAGACGTGCTCTGCTGGGGACTTTCTTGGCCGTTGTTAGTAAGTAAGGCTACAGAAGTTATACATGGGAACAAAGTTATAGTTGGCATGAGTAGATAAAAGCGTGACAGATGTGGACTTGGGGTAAAGGGGATTGGAGGAGGATCTGAGTGCCGTGATTGGGTGAGAGAGGACAGAGGGAGGGATGGGGGCTGCTGATTGGCTGATTGGAGGCCGCTGGTTCATTAGCCTAGTTGTGATAAGCCCATAATCTAGGAGGATCTCATTTCCACGACCTTCACAGCTTACTGTCCTCTCCAATCAGAGCGGGAGAGAAGACTCCCTGTGCTAACTGACTCTGACACCAGGGCTCTCAGCCAACTGGCCCACATGTGTGACACAGCTCATAATGCACACACACACGCACGCGCACACACACACACACACACACACACACACACACACACACACACACACACACACACACACACACACACACACACACACACACACACACACACACACACACACACGTCATCTATACATGCTGCAATTCCAGACTGAACTACTTGAATTTAACTGTAATTTGAACTCAAGGCTACACAACCGAAACAAAGTGGCCATGCTCTGAAACAGATCGGCACATGCTTACAAGTATCAGTGAGAACACAGAGTTAGTGTTCTTCATAAAGGTATCCGTGGGAAAACAGAGTTAGTGTTCTTCATAAAGGTATCCGTGGGAACACAGAGTTAGTGTTCTTCATAAAGGTATCCGTGGGAACTCAGAGTTAGTGTTCTTCATGAAGAAGCATGAACAAACAGGTGCCATCTACTGTACATCATAAATGATGATGAACTTTAAGACCCCCCCCCCCCCCCCCCTCCTGATGTGTAATTTAGCTGTTTTTGCCCTCTTACCCTTCCCCCTCTCTACCCCACCCCCCCTTCAAAGCCGTGTCCTGAGCAACGTGGAGGGGAAGTACTTGATGGACAGCGTCCCCTTCAGCTGCTGCAACCCAGGCTCCCCCCGCCCCTGCATCCAGCACCACCTGAACAACAACACGGCCCACTACGACTACGACCACCACACAGAGGAGCTGAACATCTGGACCCGCGGGTGTCGCGAGGCACTGGTCTCCTACTACGGCGGCATGATGAACAGCATCGGAGCCTTTCTGTTCCTGGTCATCTGTCTGGAGGTGAGGAACCACACAAGCAACAGGTTTAACATTCAAGGGGAGGCAGAGGGCCCTACGATTCTAGAGCACAGCACGTGCAATAGCACAGCACAGCACAGCACAGCACAGCACAGCACAGCACAGCACAGCACATGCAATAGCACAGCACAGCACAGCACAGCACAGCACAGCCCAACCCAACCCAACACAGCACAGCACATGCAATAACACAGCACATGCAATAGCACAGCACATGCAATAGCACAGCACAGCACATGCAATAACACAGCACGACACATGCAATAGCACAACTCTGGAACCTGCAGCATAGTGTAGCACTCTCCTAAAGGACGCTACCACCAGCAATTCAACTATTTTTATATTTTTAGACTTCTCCGTCTTTTCAATTCAAACAATAACTAAGACATAATAATAATAATAAATAATAATAATAATAAGACATGTTGCAGCTGCATGTGTTAAGCCCTGCAGGCGTTCAGGCAGAGTACAGGTGGCATGGATAGATGGGCAGAGTACAGATGGCATGGATAGATGGGCAGAGTACAGGTGGCATGGATAGATGGGCAGAGTTCAGGTGGCATGGTACAGGTGGCATGGATAGATGGGCATGGATAGATGGGCAGAGTACAGGTGGCATGGATAGATGGGCAGCAAGTTAGGGAGAGAAAAGGGTCAGAAACCGACACAGAGACCTTATTTTGTTCCATAACTGAATTGGTCTGACGGCAAACTGTGAAGATAAACTGCAACTCAGATTACACCACGGCTAGGTAACACAAGCTAGCTTGATCATTTCATAACTATAACATTAATAAATGTCTGTGTATATTAAAATATTGTAAAATGAAATTTAATTCCCTTTTACGGTTATCATTTAAAGACCACTTACAGAAACACATTCAGAGCAGAGGGCTGTCAGCACAGATCACACCTGTAATATTTTATGTTCATGTACTAAAGGTATCAAATACACCTACTATTCAACATCTATACATTCTTCAATGATACTTGAAAGTAAGAATTTGTCAGATTTTTTATTCAATTGTAGGCCTTCGTGTCTAGAAATGTTTTGCCTGTCACTGTTCCTGATGCGGACATGCATGTCCACCCATGGCAACTCTTAGGCCCGCCCACATTACAAATCCCAATTAAACCCCTTACTACCACGATACACAGCACAACGCTGGACCCCATAGCCTAGCCTAGCGCTCTCCTCAGTGAGAACCTAGACCTCAGCTACACCCACTAATCCTCATCCCCAGCGGTTAATCAAGGCGTCATCCGCTACCGCTAACCGCTCCTAAGAACACTTAATGGGACAGGGGCAAGCAGCGGCCAGGCAGGCAAAACGGCAGGCAAAACGGCAGGCTCTGCCAAGGTGTAAGATCACAATCTGTGAGATCGCCGCAGGTCCTGCTGGTGCGTACTCGCACAGTCAGGGCTTGGTCTAATGGGGTCAGTGATTAACCCCAGCTCTTGATTCAATTAGGAAGCGCGGGCATGAGCAGGAACTAGGCTTCTGACGCCTGACGGTTTTGGTTTAGAAGGGATTTCCTGAGCTGTTTGTGCAGCACTAACCTAGAAATCCAAGACATTTCTCAGACGACATGCATCAAGACTACTGTTGCTCCTGCAGCTTAACTTGTAAAGAGAGCTGCTAGCTGCTAACAGCACCAGGGTCATGGATCAGATACTCAGGGAGTTCACCAACCCATTCAATGGATATCTGTGCTATGTAGTGGCTTTGTAAGGACTACATGTAAGACTCATGTAAGCCACATCTAAGATACATGTAAGCTTACAGCAGCACCTGATGAGAGACCAGTATGGGAGGTCATGTACAGTAATGCTTCAACTGCAAACACAGTAAGCGCTGCCAGCGTTGATACTGCTGCCCGCTGGAGTGGATCTCCTCAGTACCTTCAGCGTACCTCCTGGCACTGACTGGGCTGCAGTACACCCACAGGAGATGCCAGTCATAGTCATGGGTGTCTAGGGCCACACATGCTGCACAGTTATGTGCAGGGTTCCCACAGTCATGGAATTTTAAAATCCCATTTTCCAGGCCTGGAAAAGTCATGAAATTCCATGGCCAAATACGTTATTAATGTCATTATTTATTGAGGTCAGTTTTCTCTCCTAGGTTTCCCCCTTGGTTCCTGTCTTTTACTTTAACAAACATGACCTAGTCTGAAACCTCTTAATGCCGCGCGTGCAACGTGTCCAGTCCGACCTGAATGATGACCTCCAATCTGATGATTCACCTGAGTGGTTTATTTGGCGGCCATTTTGACCAGGTGTCTCTAGATAAACAGATAATGGACGTGAAGGGGTAGAAGAAAGGCCATTGGATAAAAATAAGCCATGAACTGGGCCTGACCTCTCCCAGAACCAATCCCTCAGCCTGCATCGCTCTGGTCAGGAGTTCTGCTGGCGCACTGAATGGGATATACAGTAAAGGTCCTTAGGTTAGCTAAGTACTGTTCAAAACACTTTCCAGTCAAAGCCAGCTGGGCCCTGAGCAGAGTAATTGCTATATACTTGCATACAAAGTTGACAAAATGATACACACAGTTAAGTCCCCCTCATGAAATGGAGACTGCCTCTATCACTATCTGGGTAAACCCAAGGAGAAATCGACCTTAAAGATCTATGGTTAATCTGAATGAACAATAGTGGATGGCCGGACCTGATTTACGCTTCACAGCGGGGGGTTGCCTAAGAGGCACCCCAAGTGGGGTTAATTGGCTCTCCGAGGGGGTTGCCTAAGAGGCACTCCAGGTGGGGTTAATTGGCCCTCCGAAGGGGTTAATCTGGAAACAGGAAGTCATCAGAGATCAGCTGAAGTATGGGAGAGGAGGAAGAGGGAGAAACAGCAGCCCAGAGACTGCTGCCCTGGTGTTACTCTAGGAGGGTGATACTCTAGGAGGGTGTTACTCTAGGAGGGTGTTACTCTAGGAGTGTGATGCTCTAGGAGGGAGGGTGTTGACTGATACAGTGAGATGAGAGGTGAAGGTGCTTAAAGTTGGTAGAGGTCCCTTCAGTGTCTGAGGTTAGGGCGAGAGTACATGGGCACTTCCTGGCTTTTTCAGATGTGTCCACCCAGCCTAGCAGAGACGGGACTGGACTGGACTGGAAACATGTGCCCTTAGAATTGACAGCACATCCGCATGTCATCCACAGGCCTTCAACCCCATTCCCAGTGAAATATTTCCAGTATTTCCCAGTTTATTCACCCCACCTGGCCTCTGTGGTATGTGGGCTGATAGACCTGCATCCTGGCGGCCACGCCACAGAGCCAGGCTCAGTAGTATGTCAGTCAGAGCGCATCTGCAACCGTATCAGTCTGGCAGAGATCCTACATCTTTCTCAGCTAACCCCTGAAGTGCTGAAGTCCTGATGAGTCCTGTTGTTTGTGTTTGCGTAGGCGGCTGTGATGGTCGGCCTGCAGTACCTGAGCACCTCTCTGGAGAGCCTGGCCAACCCAGAGGACCCGGAGAGTGAGAGCGAGGGCTGGCTTCTGGAGAAGAGCGTCAAAGAGACCGTCGCAGAGTTCACGTCCAAGGTCAAAGCTCTGTGCCAGCGGAACCAGGTAGAGGGGGAGGAGCAGGGTGTTGCCACTGTGAGCTGAGTGGTCCTTGCCCCGCCCCTACTGGGACTAAGGCCCCTCCCATCTCCAGGACAGGAGGAGTTAAGGAAGAGGAACATGTCCTCTCTGTAACAGACACACACACACACACACACACAGACACACACACACACACACACACACACGCACACCCACACACACATCAACACAACATTCTCCTGTCAAAAGTGAACAAATTATTTGTGATTCTCACAAGAGGTGATAACCTACCTATGAAAATGTAAAAACGAATGTCAATATTATCTGTCCATTATGTGTATATTACCTGTGAAACAAATCTATTTTTCAAAGTATATGAGGAAGATTATTTTATTGCAAAGTTGTTAAAATTTGAATGATACAAAAAAATCCCTTCTCCTTCCCTATGAGCATCCCCTTGCTGTAAGCCAAGTGAAAACAGCTCCCAGAAACCCTCCGAACAGGAGGCTTAACCCAAAGAGTCTTTAAATGGTCGAGTGGATATTTAACCCGACAGCACAACACACACGCTCACCCACATACAGCACACACACACACACACTTTTAAAACCATTCCAAGCCACTGTGTGTCCGCGACATACCACTGCAAAGACACAGCTAATAATTGCTTTGAGTGTTGTATTGTCTGTAAATAATTATAGCAGTGATGATGCTGATGATCAACACCGTCCTCAGACCGCACGGTTCTACAGTTTGTGGAGGGGCGGGGGGGAGACGTGGCTTTGGTCTCCAATGGCAGCTCAATCCAGGCAGCTGAGGAGAAGGGGTCCCGGGTGGCCCTCCAGTCCCTCTCTGGGGTTCTCAGTACTGGGATAACCTTCTACCAGAGCCCCTGGTCTGTACACAGGCCCAAGGAAGTCTGTAGGTCCAACTAGTGCACCATCCGTACAGGATAACATCACAGGGTTGAGGCCTACTTTGAAGAGCAGATATCCAGAGCAGAGCAGAGCAGAGCAGTAAACAGGACGCACACAGACACACACAAACACACCATCGCAATGAGGAGTGATACACAGGAGTGCGTGACGGTGTAAGTGTGTGGGTTGTGTTCTCGGGTTAAATATGGGACTCACCTGTGAGGTCTTCAGATGTTATCTAGCCATTTGGTATTGGGTATGTGCTGAGGGTTGATTTTCTTTTGTACAAAATGTTTTTTTTTCTCTCCTTGTTGTCTGCAGGCAGTTTGGCAGTCATATCAGTTTAAAGCAGTGAAAACCATCAGTAAGAGAGCGTAGTGTAAAGGTGACAGCATGTTTTTATGTTGATAAACTCAAGATTTTCAGTGGTGTAATTTTTTCTTCTTTTGTGTGACATTTTGGTTTTTGCGTCTCTGTAATTTTGAGGGGTAAATCTTAATGTAAATTATGATGTGGGTATCAACAATACTGCCAGTGTTTTGGGTTGGGACAACCATGTAGCTGCTCCAGTGTGTAAGATAAAAAAAAAACAAGATGAAAAGCGATTCTGATGCCTGTGCTGCCTCTTTGTTATGTTGGTGGTTTCGACTGCTGCTAGAGGAACATCTCTCGGGGTAAAGCTGTTTTACACGGTGTCTGCATCACAAACACACTGGAAGATTTGAATGCAATAACCCGCTTTCTGTAAATGTAAATGACCAAAGAAAGTCAAGAGACCAAGCTCGGAAAAGAGGAGAACGAGCAGGAGAAACGAAGGAGAAACAAACAGATTAAAAGATAAAGTGGAAGATTAAGTGGGTGAGAGGAAGAGAATGGGCGTGCGCATGTGACCCATGAGCGGATTGAGGACAGGTGAGTTGCAGGAGATGTTCGCGCCAGTAAGACACGCAGCAGGGGGCAGCTTTACCTGATGGGATGATGCAGACCCGAAGGAGATCTCCCAGAGAGGATTCCAATCGCAGAACCGCAGTAGGACAAACAACTGCCTGACTGCTGTACACTTTCTCAAGCTGTCGAACAAACATTTTATTTCATCTGAATCCCCTTAACCTACCAAACCTCTCCACACACTTCCCTACCTCCTAGTACCTACCTACAGAACCAACCTCACCACATACGTCCCTAGCCTCTACCTACAGAACCAACCTCACTAGATAATTCCCTAGCCCCTACCTACAGAACCAACTTCTCCAAACACTTCCCTACCTCCTAGCCCCTACCTACAGAACCAACCTCACCACACACTTCCCTAGCCCCTACCTACAGAACCAACCTCACCACACACTTCCCTACCTCCTAGCCCCTACCTACAGAACCAACCTCACCACACACTTCACTACCTCCTAGCATCTGCGTAAAGAACCTTCAGTCATGCAGATGATTAGATGCTTGAAAGCAGTTTTATGCAGTTTTTAGACAGGTGTCACCACACTTTATCAGAGGAGGGCTTTATGCCTTCAGCATGTGTCCTTGTGTGTTGCGTAGAGGAGCACAGACACTGATTTGTGTTGAAATTGTTCAGTCGCTGAAGGGTACCCTTCTATGGCGTATACTTCGCCACTGTTTCACCAGTGTTAACTCCAGACTGTTGTCACATTTCATATCTGGGCTGTCTATATTAAAAAGACAGCTCGACTGTCCAGTTTGAAATTGTACCTCCGCCAGGAATCTCAGATAGCGCACTGGTGAGGTGGAGAAAGTAAATGGTAAACGTACTGCATTTATATAGCGCGTTTCTACTCATGAAGCACTCAATACATTTTACGCTTTATACATTAATGCCTCAGACATCTACACATTCATACACGATGGCTGAGGCTACTATCGAAGTTGCCAACCTGCGCATCGGGTGCGGTTGGGGGTTCAGTGTCTTGCTCAAGGACACTTGGTGAGGAGGAGTCGGGATCGAACTAGCAACATTCCATTGGAGAAAGGACACGGCACCCGGCCTGGACCTCTGGAGGGGTGTGTGATGGCCTTCATCGGCCTCTGGAATCTTCCTCTGCCCCTAAAGGACTTAACCGGCACCTGAGGGGATCAGGGGCTAAACTGCTTTGATGAGCAGATTAGCTTCCTCAGGTACAGGATTGGGCCAGGTGCCTGTGACGCAGAAGCCCCAGAAGTAGGGCCAGGTGAAGGCGGGTGGTGAGTGCGTAGGAAGCCTCCTCCTCCTCTTCTTCCTCCCTCAACCCAATAACCTGGTCGCAGAGCTAGCATGTCACTGGGCAGCTGTGCCTGGACTAATGTGGGTAATTTATGCTAACACACCGGTAATAAGGCTAGCTAAATCCCCATAACAGGTTTAAAGAGGCATGCTTGCATATATTAGCCTGCCCAAAACACACGCAAACGCACAGACAAACACACATGCAAACAGGTAGACAAAGTTAATTTGGAGTGGGAAAGACATCATTGCAGTTCTCAAACAAGAGGGGAAAATGCCTAGCGTCAGGTGTATCCTTAATCTGATTTAAGTTATTAAGGTCAGGAATACGTCCGACAATCTGCAGTGTACAGGATGGCTTCCATGCTTCCAAGAAAGCATCTACAACACATTACCTACTGACCTGAGATTATGGCTACTCTAAAGCTGGTTTCATTCCTGTTGAGCACCCTTTAAATAAATTGTCATAACAGATACTTACCAGCCTCATTCCACTCCAGTCAGTAGTGTACAGTAGTTATACTGGGCCTCAATGGCAAATATTTCTCCAACGTTATTCAATACATGAAACTGGATACAGTTGTCAGGTGAAGGGAATATCGTTGAGTTTATGTTTCTATTTGTCAAACATTAGCAGCTGTGTTTGTGCTTTAATATGAGGGTTATCTACGGGAAGCCCCCTCCTGCCAATGACACTCTCATGACATCATGATTAAACAGGGACTCCACCAATATTATATATATTCAATAATTATTAATATAAATTAATTACGTTACTAATATATTGACCGGCAGACTGGAAATGTCTCTGGTTTTCATTTCAGAAATGTGGTCACTTTACTGAATATGGAAAGGCACCAGCTCTAGAAATGGAATGCCCAGACTTTAAGTATCGGATGAGATAAGTTGCCGTAAAAGCAAGACTGAGATAGGGTTTTGCCAACCATGTCCCTCTGTCATTCTGACAGCAGGGCTCTGCCTCCTGTGCGCGCGCGCACACACACACACACACACACACACACACACACACACACACACACACACACACACACACACACACACACACACACACACACACACACACACACACAGGAACAAAAGTGCTTTTTTATGTTTATTTATTCCATTATTGTTTTACAATATAGTACAATATACCCATTTATACAAGAATTCACATATTAACAAGTCAGTTTGACACTACGACTGTGGCCTCAGCACTGGAGGCGAGTCCAGAAACACGCCTGGGGATCCTCAGACAGAGGGGGGCTCTGAGCCTGGCCCAGGACCGGGCTGGGTCTGCCGCGGGTCCGCTCAGGACCTCAGCAGCTATCTGGGTAGGGCTGGCTGGAGAGGTGCAGCTGGGCAGAAGCAACACAACAAAAAACCCAAACTAAACTGAGCTGGATGCCAGACGGGTGGGAGAGTGAGTGTGTGTGTGTGTGAGTGTGTGTGTGACTCCAAAGTGGTTGGCCCACAGTGTATAGCCCCGTTAGGACAAACAGAGCGTCATTGCAAGGGTGGATTGGGTGTTATGTTGCTTGTGTGTGTGTGTGTGTGTGTGTGTGTGTGTGTGTGTGTGTGTGTGTGTGTGTGTGTGTGTGTGTGTGTGTAGGCTCAAGGGTGGATTAGGTGTTATGTTGCTTATGTGGCCTCAGTGAACCTCTGTGTTTTTCACAGAATGAAATGATTTCAGGGGCCAAAATTGGAAGATTAAGTTCTAACAAATGCTCCTGGTAGAAGATCAAAAAAAACAAAAACCATATATATCCTGCTTAGAAGTCAATGCTACAAAAAAAAAAAAAAAAAAAACATTTAACAAAAACAACAGATTCCCACAATGCACGATATCCACATGAACCAAAGTTCTGAAGTCCAATTTATAATTTCCCATCCAATCAAACCCAATTCTCTCAAACAGGGAGATGACCCTAGTAGATTCCTATTCTGGTCCCGACCTAGAAACGGATCTTCACGTGAGGTTAGGGGAGTTCATTAACAAGTTACAAAATTAGAGCGAGACAGACAGAGATAGAGAGAGAGCAAAGAAAAACAAACACACAACAAACCAAAAAGGGTCCTGAAAACGTCCCAAGACGCCCACACACAGACATTCAGAGAAACCCAGTCACCAAGCACACACTCTCACTCTGAAAACTTTTTTGAAAGTTCACACACGCAGGCACTCGTGACAAATATGTGTACGCTCCCACTGACCCTGCGGTCGGCCGGCCGGCGTCTCGTTCAGACGTGAACACTCCTGACGAGGAACTGCAGAAGATAAGGACACAGGTGGACACACGGAGGGGACGAGTGTGTGAGGAAGAGAAGAGAGAGAAAGAAAGAGAGAGAGATAAAGAAAGAGAGAAAGAAAGAAAGAAAGAAAGAAAGAAAGAGAGAGAGAGAGAGAGAAGAGATAGAGAAAGAAAGAAAGAAAGAAAGAAAGAAAGAGAGAAAGATATAGACAGACAGACAAGCAGACAGACAGAATCTTTCTGTGAAAGACAGACATGCCAGAGAAACAGGAACAGACAGAGGAGGCTCTAGAAGCGAGTGGAATTTCTAAGTGTGGGGTTGGGTAGGAAGAGGAAGCATGACCCAGACAGGTCCTCTAGGTGGCGCTGTGCAACACACCAAAAACCCCCAGTGTGTGTGTGTGGGCTTGAGCTTGAGTTGTGCTTGTTTGGGGTGGCGGGGGGGGGCAAACCCCAGCATGTTTCCGTGTGAAAGCAGTGACAGACTAGCTTCAGTATTAAATACAAAATAGCGTTCATATGAGGAGTCTGACTCTGGGCTCTCGCTCGCTCGCGGCTGGGGCCCGTCGTCCGCAGCTCAGCGTCATGGCTGAGTTTGAGTGAGTCTGTTTTCAAATAGATTATGTTTATATATTAACTCATATATCCAACAGAAAAGATAAAGCAGTGCAGTCTTTACTGGGGCAGACTGCTCAAAGGAGAGTACAATGAGAACTACATGCACGCGTCTGCTCACAGGCGGGAGAGAGGTGAAGGTTGAGGCATCACCATGGTAACCTCAGCCCTTATGTGCAGAGCCCCTACGTGTAAAAAGGGGCACTTGCTTGTGTGTGTGTGTGTGTGTGTGTGTGTGTGTGTGTGTGTGTGTGTGTGTGTGTGTGTGTGTGTGTGTGTGTGTTCGTGTAGAAACGACAGAGCGGGAGTGTGATTGTGTGTGTCCATCACAGGTGCTGCCAGTCGATGCCAACGAGTGTTTGGTTGGCCTCCTGGGCGTGGCCGATCTCCTCGGTGATGCTGTGCTGGCGCCACAGCTTCTGGATCTTTCTGTAGCGCTCCCGACAGAGGTGGAGTGGGTTCCCTCGCCTGGACAAACACACACACACACACACACACACACACACACAAACACGCAAGCAAACATAATGAGTGAACACAAAAATCAAAGATGTATTTACATGCAGACACACACACCAGCAAACAGAAACACATCACCACCAATTTACACTGATTTATTTACAACGTGTGTGTGTGTGTGTGTGTGCGCGTGTGTGTGTGAGGGAAGTGAACCCACCTGAGACCCTGGTCTGTCTCTCCGTAGTCGTCCAGGTAAGGCGGGGCGTAGAAACAGCCCTTTGTCTTTCCAGCCAGGAACAACACCTGACTCTCCCTCACCCTGGAGCACAGGAACTTAGAGTCAAGCTTATACACACGTATAGGCGCGCACACACACACACACACACACACACACAAACGTATACACACACACACACACACACACACACACACAACGTAGACACACAAACATAGACACACATACACACCTAAGGAGTCTGCTTAATCTGAATTGATGATCATTCTGGCCTTTCACGAACACACCTGCCACACACAGCCTTAAGCGCTCTCTCTCTCGCACACACACACACACACACACTTGTATACCTGAGGAAGATGCCGACTCCAGCCCCGCAGGCGAAGGTGTGTGCGGTGCAGGCCCCGACCTCCTCCTTCTCTCCATCCAGCTCAGTCTGACAGCAGTAGCTCTGGGAGCACAGCATCGCCCCACACACCAGACACAGCGTAGGGGCACGAGACTTATCCACACCGGACTTAGGACACCTGAGAGAGACAGACACACACACACACCATCAGTACACACACCAGACACAGCGTAGGGGCATGAGACTTATCCACATCGGACTTAGGACACCTGAGAAACACACACCCCCCCCATCAATACACACACCAGTACGGGCACGAGACCTATCCACATCGGACTTGGGACACCTGAAAGTCACACACACACACACACCCCCCCCATCAGTACACACACCAGACACAGAGTCCACAATGGACAACTGAAACACACACACACACACACACACACACACACACACACACACACACACACACACACACACACACACACACACACACACACACACACACACACACACACACACACACACAATCTTACACAGACAGCCTTCTTGTGAGGGGTGATGAATAAGTGTGCCTGTGTTTGCAAGAACACTCACGTGAAACTGGAGGCCTGGTTGATAAGGGCACTGTAATCATCTGGCAGCTCAATCAGCTGGTTGGATTCGCGAGGGAAACTACAGAGGCAAAAACACAAACACATGCTTACAATCACCACACACACACAAAATACTCTCAAACAGATAACATTAAATGTTACTGTGATCCCTTGTAGGGCTTGTACATTTTACATTTTAAATCAGTCTAATCTATTTGAGGAGAGGTTATGGTATATTTCCATATAGTCTTTTTGTCTCACTCTACACAGACACACGGACACACACTCGCAACTGTCTGTCCAAGTTGTGCATCTGCTACAACACCCGAGCCAGGTACTGACCTGATGAGAGTCCCGCTACCCTGTAGGCACTGTTTCACATCCGGGTGAGAGCACCACCTAGAGGACAGGAGGACACAGCACACTTTACACCCACCCACATCTCCCCAGCACAGAGACTGGTACAGGTACCGGTATAGGACAAACACTGCAGCTTCAGAGCTCTCCTATGCTCAGCATACATCTGATTTAACAACAGGTACCTCACAGCAAGTGAAAGTGTGTGTGTGTGTGTGTTTTTGCGCCCTTACCCTTGCAGTAAGGGTTCCAATAGGTCTTGATGGATGTAGAAGAGCTGAAGAAGGTTGCATGGCAGATGGAGGTATCCACACAACGCCTCCCACTGGCCAGGGCCGAGAACTACCACACACACACACACACACACACAAACACGTCAATTCTGGATGCAAGTTGATGTCACAGCCTGGCGTATGTATGATACACAGCCCAGTGTCTGTGCGTGCCTTTAACTATGTTTGTGTCTGTGTGAGTGTGTGTGTGTGTGTGTGTGTGAGTGAGTGTGTGTGTGTCTGAGTGAATGTGTGTGTGTTTATACCATGCAGCTCTGGAGGAGTGGGCACTCCGTTGAGGTGGTGGAAGAAGAGAGCTGTTGCCCTCAGGTAGGGCAGGATGCCAGCCTTCACACAATGCCACAGGTGCCACCCTGAGCTCACATCACACAAGGCACTAGAACACACACACACACACACACACACACACACACACACACACACACACACACACACACACACACACACACACACACACACACACACACACAATCAGGACCACAACAAGGATAACTAAATAAATTGAGAAAAATCGAATATCTATATGAAGTTAAATATCTCAGGACGCGTGATGCCTTCAAATCAAGTTTAACATAATGTTGCCATGAAGTGGTATCGGAGCATTTTCATGAGTACGAGTACATGAGCACAGTATCAGCCCGATATCCAATAGTGGTATCGGTACATATCTACTAGATCGAACATCTGGTTAGGGGAGAACTGATGTCACTTCCTGTGCCCTCACCTGCCCAGGTGTGTCCTGAGTGTGTTGTAGAGACGACACACCGCCTCTTCTTCCTCCTTATCTGCTTCGTCACTCTCCTGCTCCATCGTCGTCTCCACTGAACACACACACACACACACACACACACACACACACACACACACACACACACACACACACACACACACACACACACACACACACACACACACACACACGTTTGTATGAATACTTGGTATTGACACAAAAATAATCTGGTGTGTGTGTGCACATGGCACTGCCGTGGGAAGAATCTACATTGTGTGTGTGTGTGAGTGTGTAAGAGTTAGTGTGAGAGTGTGTGTGAGAGAGTGTGTGAGAGAGAGTGAGTGTGTGAGAGTGAGTGTGTGAGAGTGAGTGTGTGAGAGAGAGTTAGTGTGAGAGAGAGTTTGTGTGAGAGTTAGTGTGAGAGTTAGTTAGTGTGAGAGTTAGTATGAGAGAGTGAGTCTGTGTGTGTGTGAGGGAGAGTGAGAGTGAGAGAGTGTGTGTGTGTGTGTGCGTTGGTACCTGGCACTGAGGTAAGCAGGATCTGGACCATGTGCGCCACGGTGACCAGGTGTAGGAAGTGAAGTTGAGTGACGTCCACAGACACCCCTGAGCCGTCCAGACAGTGGACAGACGAGTAGGACAGCACCAGACTCACCTGGTAGAGACAGACAGGTTTAGGTCATGTAGAGGATGTCCATAAGACCAATGTCTCACTAGTGTTCACAACGTCAGGCGTGTGTGTGTGTGTGTGTGTGTGTGTGTGTGAGCGCGTGCGCACACACTCACCAGTAAGTGGAACATGTCTACATCCAGAATGCAGGGAGAACTTTTCACCTCGGGGTCTGGAACAAGTGCTGTTAAAACACACACAATGTAAAAACATGAACATTCACTTTGGTCAGTCCAATACATAGCCTGCTAGCAGCCACGCTAACATATACACATGAACAACCATGTCTGAATGATTGGTTGGACAAGGACAGAGTGCACTGTGTGGTGTTTTGGTAGTGGTGTCTATGTGTGTTTTCCACCTGCTGACAATCTGTAGCGTGTGTGTGTGTGTGTGTGCGTGTGTGTGTGCTTACCTGCCAATAGTCTGATAAAGTGAGTCTGCACAGTGGAAAGGCAGCCAGCAGTCCAGCATGCAGAGCCAAACCTGACCAAGGAGCTTAGACAGTCATCCTGCAGGTAAGGAGAGAGAGAGAGAGAGAGAGAGAGAGAGAGGGAGATGGAGAGAGAGAGAGATCAGACACAGCCACACATACAGTGTATTAGTGTCACAGATCATTAATAGGTGCACGGAACAGAGTTCTGATGCGGTTGCTTAGCTACCTGTCTGCAGGGTAAACTCCCAAACAGAGGCTTCTCCTCATCCAACAGCAGCCGCTCTGCAACACACACACACACACAAAAACACACACAGCATTAAAAACACATTCATTTTTAAAGAAGCATTTTTGAATACACAGCCTTGCCCTGTGTCCAAACTTCATGCATAACAAGTAAGCGACAATGACATCTGTCCACTGTCTGTGTGTGTGTGTGTGTGTGAGACAGACCTATAGACTGGATGGTGTGTGTGTGTGTGTGTGTGTGTGTGTGTGTGTGTGTGTGTGTGAGACAGACCTATAGACTGGATGGTGTGTGTGTGTGTGCGTGTGTGTGTGAGACAGACCTATAGACTGGATGGTGTGTGTGTGTGTGTGTGTGTGTGACAGACCTATAGACTGGATGGTGTAGGCACAGCTGCCCCAGCACAGTATGGGTACTCTAGGATCCTGTTCATTGGGATGCACCTTCAGCCCCACCTTATAGGTGGCCGTGCCGAAGGTGGTCAACATCTCCTTGATGGTGTCGGAGTAGGGGCTCCTGCCACAGAGGGGGAGGGGGACACGGTCAAACCCACACACACACATATGCTGTACACACACACACACACACACACTTATTCTCTCACACTCACAAACACTGTATATGTACACCAAACCACTAACTTGCACGCATTTGTTGATACACCCTACTTTGATGTGGACGTCAACACACACACAACCAATAGGTATGCTGGTGGAACTCTTGAAAATATACAGTTGGCTCAGTATAACCGAGTTTGCAGCTGTGTGTGTGTGTGTGTGTGTGTGTGTGTGTGTGTGTGTGTGTGTGTGCGCTCACATTGGAGTGTGATCCAGTCTAAATCCCTCTGGGACTGGGCAGTCAGGCTCACTCTCTGTGTCCACACACTCCGCACCTGTGGGAAAAACACAAAATCATCGCACTACATCCCAACCCAACCCAACACACACTTCAACATACATATGCAATGAGGCAGCGATTAGGAATCAATCTGGGCCAACCGCTTACCAACAACACTAAACCACTACACCACACTCATGTGTTTGATCACACACTTCAACACACACATGCGTTCGATCACACACTTCCACATGTTCAAGGCTGATAACTTTTCAAACTTTAAACCACACTGTCCCTAAGACAATTGGATGACATTTATCATTTATACCTGTGTTAACTGGTGTAACTAAAGGCTTCCAGTATGTTTGCAAAATCCTACTTCTACTAACTAATACACAAAAGAGTTTCTGATTGTCTTCAGAACTTCTCCACATTTGTTACAGTTAATCGTTATCCTACTGTCGGACCCAGTTGGATCTCTCACACACGTACAACACACACACACCACAGGTGGAAGTCTGGTTGCTAGGATACTCACTGATGGGTTTGGCCTTCCTGTGGGCGGCTTGAAGAGCCCTGACCTGCTGACCAATCGTCTTAAGCCATGGGGCCAGGGTGGGCTGCTCACAGCTGCAGAGAGTGGAGAGGCGCTGTTACAGTGACACTGTATAACCAGTAGGGGGCAGTATGACTGGGTCACTGTGTGGGTCAGCAGTGACAAATTGATCCTTTTTAGTGGCTCAGCCTGCTTAAGGCAACCAGAGCACACACATATTACTACACACACACACACACACACACATTACTACACACACACATTACTACACACACACATTACTACACACACACACACACACACACACACACACACACACACACACACACACACACACACACACACACACACAGTGATGAACTTAACATAAGTGATGAACTTATCCATTTTAGTGGCTCAGCCTGCTTAAGGCAACCAGAGCACACACATATTACACACACGCACACATACTTGCAAGTGGCTTGAGTATTCTTTGGGTGAACACAATACTCATGCTTCCTGTCACCTGAGGTCATACAATGATCCATCTTTTAGTCCTTTCCAGCTTTTACTGACACAAGATAACCATCAATGGGTAGGACTGAAATGGGAAGAGGGGCCGAACAACTTCAGGCCAGACTCGAACCCGGGTCCTCGTGGCCACTCAGACCCTGCACACACATATTACCACACACACCCCCCCCCCCTTGTGGGCACTCCGACCCTGCACTACGGCCTCCCCCCCCATTATCAATGAGACAGAGCACTGAAGGCCCCCACAACCTTCCAAATCGGGGCAGTTCAGTAGTGACGCTGGCATCTGATTGGTGGACACGCTAAAAGCAGGCTGGAGTCACAGGTCATCCAGCCGGGTGCGTGACAACCAGAGTGAACGGGGCCTATAGGTGGGTTACGTGTGCATAATCTCTCACACACACACACACACACACACAGGACTTCAAATGACTCCGCCAAGATGGCCGTCCCTTTAGCAGAGTTCAGCAAGTACCCTGGATTATGCTGGTCACTCTCTGCTTATCTGGAGCCCCTACACACACACACACACACACACACACACACACACGTCTCACCCTGTGCTAATCATTGGAAAGACCTGTTGGACACAGGGAAGACTGGTGCAGTGAAACCTGCACTATGTGTGCGGTGACATTTACTGAGATATTCCAGCAACATCCAGAGTTCAGGGTGATCACTGAAAGCCTGTGAGACCAGGCAGCTAGTCTCTTTAACAGTAACTGCCCGTCTCTCGCTCGTGCGCACGCGCACACACACCGACACACACACACACACACACACACACACACACACAGACACACACACAGACACACACACCGACACACACACCGACACACACACCGACACACACACACACACCCACACACACACCGACACACACACGAGGTTACACTTTCTGAAAGTGCTCGTGAAAAACAACCTGGAGTGTAAGCTGCTGATGGCCTTTTACCGCTGCACCATCGAAAGTGTACCGGCGCGTACGGCATTTCAGCGTGGGACTCCGGTGGTTCTGCGGCAGACAAGAGAGCCCATCAAAATATCACTGGCTGCTCACTGCCCTCACTGGCTGCTCACTGCTCTCACTGGAAAACACTGCCTGCTCCCACTACCTCAGTAGGGCCAAAAACATCACCAAGGACACATCACACCCAGGCCTCCACCTAATTAATCTCCTGCCCTTCTGGAAGGCAGTACAGGTCCTCAAGAGCAAGGACCACACGTCTAAAGGACAGTTCAGTCACCATATAGATAGATGGATACTTTATTAATCCGGAGGGAATTCTTGTGTGTAAGACAATAATGTTACTGTATTTATGCCAGGAGGATATGCAAGGACTGTCCAATATTGCAAAGTACCTCAGGATAGTAATTCATTCAATTGCCATTTTTGTTTTGCTTCTAAATGTTTTATTTACTTTATTGTATTCTTGTGTTGTTATATATTGTCTCTCATGGCACCAACAGGAGCAGCACTCCAAATTTCGTTGTATGCAGAGCTATACGATGCAAATAAAGGCTTTCAACACACACACACACACACACACACACACACACACACACACACACACACACACACACACACACACAGAGTGAAGGATAACTAGCTTGCAGCTTAGCAGGAGTCTCAGGGATAGTTATTGGATCAGCAGGTTTGCTAAATCCACATGTAACAAATATATCCACAGCCTAACAAGCTCTCTGCCTCGAGACCTCCCTCTGCAGTCAGGTCTCTGGACACACGGACACACACACACACACACACACACACACACACACACACACACACACACACACACACACACACACACACACACACACACACACACACTCACCGCACACAACTGTGCCACACTCACAACTATGCGTAGTAGAACTCACTTTCTCACGGTGGGAACCATTGGGGGATCTTAATTTAAATCTTAATTTTTTTTTTTTAAACTGGCAACCGTCCTTCATTACAGGTTCCAGGAAAGAGCATCTTAACCCCAGAACTGATCGGGTCAGTTCTTCTCTCAGGTCTAGGAGGTAGTGGTGTTGGACTTACTGCACTGATCATTGGTGATTTGCCAAAACGATGCATTATGGTGCTTAAGTCATCTTTATTCAGCCATGATTTCATATCACAAAGTAAACATACTGGTGTTGAGGTAAATATGTCTTAACGCCTGAACGTTCATGTCCAATGTTCAAAATAATGGGGAAGACACACACACACACACACACACACCTGCTGGAGGTCTTTTTGAGAGGCAGTAGCGGGATGACTGTGTTGCTCAGACACTCGCAGAGTGGACACAGGAACTCTCCGTTCTCCACGTCGTAGCTGGTGTGCACACGCAACCGCTGCTGCCGCCGCTGCTCCTTGGCCTGCACCGCCTCAAAGTACCTGCAGGGGGAGCACACACACACACACACACACACATTAATGTAGACACATACACACACACACACACACACACACACACACACACACACACACAGACACAGACACAGACACACACACACACACACACACACACACACGTGTGAATGCAAACACACACACATTCGCACACGAATGCAAAGACACACACTCACACACACCTACCTCTGCCAGCAGTGGGAGTGCATGATGTGTCCACAGCTTCCTGTGTGTGTGCCGATGGACAGGTCAGGGTGCATGTAGAGGGGATCATATTTCTCTGCAGAAAACAGAACACACACATCAGCAACACACAGACAATAATATTCACTTGCACACAATCACATTTAGCACACCACACACACACACACACAAACAAACAATAAGTCACTTGCACACCACATTTAGCACACACACACACACACACACACACTGACCAGGGTCTGGGGGTGGGCGGTGCCGGTTCTTGGACATGACTGTGGACCTCTGGACGAAAGCGGCCAGCACCATGGCTCTGCCGTCGGGGCGGATCTCCTGTTCCTCCTGGCACAGGATGCACGTCACCACCTGCTTCCGCTCACACACACGTGTCCGCCGCGGACCCACACACACCAGCGCCGCGTCCGCACTCGTCGGACTAAGGGGGGGAAGTAATCAAACAGAGAGTTAGCGAGCGAGCGAGCGAGCGAGAGAGAGAGTGAGTGAGTGCTCTTGCGTGTGAGTATAGACACAATTATACACTATGGGAGGTGTGGAGGTATAACCTGTGCTGTGAGAAGCAGTTCCACGTTCCCTACACTGGAGACGGGCCTGCCAACAAGGAGGCTAATTCTAGCATCTGTCATTGAATAATGGGAACAGCTCATTGTTTTTGCTGATAAAGAGTGTGTGTGTGTGTGTGTGTGTGTGTGTGTGTGTGTGTGTACCTGTGCTCTGCTGAGGTAGATGTGGAGGCCTCCAGCTCGTCTAGGCTGGTCTGCTGGAAGAGCTCCTTGTTCTCGTTGATGAAGTGTCTCTGCATCTCAGACATCTGGGCCATGATCTTCTCCCTCCGCAGCCTGGCCATCTCAGCCTTCCTCTTCCTCTCCGCTTTGTCCTTGTCCCGCACCGTCTACACACACACCCCAACACATTAGCAAAAAGGACCCCACATACACATACCAATCTGCACACACACACACTCATTGGCAGTTTTGAGTCACCTCTTCTTGGCTCTGTCCTCCATGATCTGCCACAGGAGTGGTGACAGTGCGCTCCCGCATGGTCTTAATGCTCGCCACAGTCTGTGCAGAAACACACACACACACACACACACAGGAGAGAGAGTGTATGAGTATTTGCAACTCTTCCGTGAAAGCCAACGTCTGCTGGCCCCTAGTGGGAGTATGCAGCAGTGCAGGTATGCAGCTGATGAGTGTTTTCTCTCCTTATATGTGCTGTGTAGGTGATGAAGGCAGAGGAAGAGGATGCTGTGTGGGTGATGAAGGCTCACCTTGAGTATCCAGCGGATCGTGTCCTTGTGCACCTCCAGGTGGGGGGCATTCTGCAGGGTCTCCAGCAGGGCCAGAATACTGGCAGAGTTAGAGGGAGCCTCACCAGGACCTGACACACACACACACACACACACACACACACACACACACACACACACACACACACACACACACACAGGGAAACAATTACGAACAGTACATAACAGCTTGATTCCTGTTCCATCTAGATTATGTTGTGTGTGTTAACAGGGATAATCAGTGTGAATGTATGTGTGTGTGTGTGTGTGTGTGCGCGCGCGCTTACGTGAGATCTTGAGTGTGAAGTTGAACGTTGCCTCCTCTTCACTGTTCTCCAGCTGCTGGTGCTCCTCCAGGAGAGCCATTCCTGTCAGGTGCAGCACCTGTGTGTGTGTGATGCAGAACAAGTGTTACACACTCTCTTATGAATACAAATAAACACCCCATCTGCTAACGGCCTCACCCCCACCCTACCCCCACCCTCTACAGCATAGACTCAGACCAGTAGCGCACCCCCCCCAACGAACTAGCAACCTTCCGATTACTAAACGACTCCCTCTGTACCACTGTCGGCCCGGCACAACTCAGACCACTGCCCCCCCCCCCCCTTACCCTCTGCAGCATAGACTCAGACCAGTGCCCCCCGCTGGGCTCGACGGCCCACTGCAGGACGGTTCCCAGAATGCTCAGCAGCACGTCACACTGCAGCAGGTTCACCAGGCTGGCAAACAGAGGGCAGTACTGGGGCAGCACCGGAGGCGGGAGCGCTGAAACACACACACAAAGAGACAATAAGATACATAAATATGCAATGACAATTACAACGCACACACACAATTGCCATACAGACATTCAGACAGAAAATCCCAAATCAAAAGATGTTTAACATACACGTCCAATCAGCAGACCGCGTTTGCGTGTCCGCACATGTCCTTGATTGTTGGTGTCCCAGTTTAGCCACGTGTGTTAGTGTCCCCACGTGTGTTGGTGTCCCAAAGTGTGTTACTGTCCGCACGTGTGTTAGTGTCCCCACGTGTGTTGGTGTCCCAAAGTGTGTTACTGTCCGCACGCGTGTTAGTGTCCCCGTGTATCTAAGCAGCATGAGATGCAGTGAGGGAGGCCAGTACCTGTGTCCTCTCCATGCTGTCTCTTCAGCTTCCTCTGGGCCTCTTCCGCCTGCAGCACACACACACACACGTGAACACACACACACACGTGAACACACGTGAACACACACACATGCACACCAGAAATGACATTCCTACAGTGTAGTCACATTCACGCATATGATTATGCTGGTGTTGTTGAAGATGAAGTGTTGTTGTGTGAGAGAGGACATCTCCAACGGCGACACAAGGGGAAAGACAGATTCAACAGCCTTTGGACATGAGCGCTGTGTGCTTGAGTGTGTACTGTGGCACTGTGCATAAATGTAGTGCGTGTGTGTGTACATGTACGTACCTTTGACTGGTCTGCACGTGAGTAGTGATGAAAGTAGAGGTTGAACTGCTTTGCACACACTGGTCTCAGTTCATACAGCCCCCTGCCTGTTACACCAGGCTTCCTATACAACACACACAAGAACACACATGTATGAACACGCATGCACGTACACACACACACACACACACACACACACACACACACACAGTAACAATGACGGCAATAGCTTAAGTGGGAATGGGGGTGACAACACTGCCGTCTTCTTTGCTGTTATTGACAGTTCAGTGGGAATATAAATGTGTTATCTATTTCGGCTTATTTTAATCTGCCATTGTTCTGGATTTCCTATGTGAAAGGGGCTTAGAGACCATGATGAGATTCCCTGCGTCTTTACTAGGCAATTAAATCGAATGTTAAATAGATTTGTATTAATTTAATTCAGTTGTCCAGTGAGAGAGAACAGAGTGAGGGACAGAAAAACTCACTTGAACGAAGCCACACTGTCGATAACACTCTCCATACCAGTCTCTTTATTCTCCTGCGAGGGGGGGGGGGGGGGGGGGGGGGAAGAGAGAGACAGAGGGAATAATAAGAAAAAAAAAACACACATCAGCTGCATACACACATCAGCTGCATACCTGCACGGCTGCGTACTTCCTCTAGGGGGCAGCAGACGTTAGCTTTCACAGAAGAGCTGCTCATACACTCTTTCTTCTGTATGTGTGTGTGTGTGTGTAAAAAAAAAAAAAAAACTCACATTCTCTGGTAGTGCTTTGACCAGTTCGCTGTGGGCCATTGGTCTGATGCAGAGCTGATGGATAACCTCACGCTTAATCTCATCACACGGATGGACCTGACCAATACCTGCCACAAACCTCTCACCTGGGAGAGACACACACAAATTAGTTGTGTAACTCACACACACCTACAGACCACACATATACTTCATCTAATGCATGCACACCTTCACAAACAAGAGTGTGCAGTCGCTGAATTACACAAACATTTATGTCGATTACTAAATTCCCCAAAACTTTGGCACAAACTATACATGTGCACTAAATGCAATATATATAGTCACAAGATGAAGTTAGCCACATCAGATGCTGTAGGCTCAGGAGCTGTATCCCCACACACAGTGCCTGCCTACACACACACACACACACTGATTGGTCTGCCTACTCACCCACAACCATGATGATGAGGTGAAGCATCTCCTCTATTAGAGTGTTGTTCTGTTGGACCACATCCTACACACACACACACACACACACACACACACACACACACACACACACACACACACACACACACACACACACACACACACACACACACATATATTAACTAGGGGACTTGGGTAGCAGGGGGCAGGACACCTTTGAAGTTCAGCATCTCAGAAATACTTGACAATTACACATAAAACACTATAACAATACGAATAAATATCCATCTTGTTTAACAGTTAACCCAATACTGTCATCGTTGGAAACCTATGTGGTAAAGGAGCTGTGTGTGTGTGTGTGTGTGTGTGTGTGTGTGTGTGTGAGTGTGTGTGTTACCTTGTTGGCGTTCTCTCTGCTGTATCTCTTGCGTCCATCGAGGGAGCTGAAGATGTGGAAGAGCTCAAAGCGACTCAGCATGATCATCAGGAAATGGTTGGGATCCATCATGGAGGCTCCTGCCTGGTGACCACACGCACACAGACAGGACAGACAGACAGACAGACAGACAGACAGACAGACAGACAGACAGACGTCAGAAGTGAAGGCACAGACATAAGAGTCGGACCCACATGAACACACACACACTACAATCTGACCAGAACGCCAAAGAGGCCGTCTTATTGATATAGCCGTCACAGCGCATACTGAACCGCAGTGAGGGCACACTGCAAACTTGACTTCTTTAAAAACACACTCGCACTCACCTGTAACATGATGAGGTCTTTATCAAACATCTCCACCCTGCACTTCACATTGTGGTAGTAGTAGATCTGCACACAAACACAAACCATGAGACAGTTAAATAATGCTGGGCAGTAATACCCATGGCTCTACAGTAACTCTCCAGTAACCCAACAGTAACACTCACAGCTCTACAGCTATTCCTCTGGAGCACCCAGTATCCCTCCTCACCTGATTGACCAATGAGAAACCATTCCTCACCTGATTGACCAATGAGAAACCATTCCTCCGCCACATTCCAGCATGCACCTGGGCACAGAGCACCAGGCAGCGGAGGGGGTGTTCTATCAGCATGGGGGGGCTCAGCTCACTCTGGGGAGGGGCGGCAGACGAGGAGAGGAGTAAGAAAAGAGTACAGTGTTAAGAAGGGGAGGAGGGTAGACGTGACTTATATACAAAACAAACATCAACTCTTATTGAAACACTACTAATCTTATAATCTGTCTAATTTCAAACACACAAAACACACACACACATACACACACTCACCAGGGGTAGTTGCTCAGGAAAGCGGTAGGCCACTTCTGTTTTGCTGAGGAGGACATGTAAACCTGGGGAGAGAATGACAACAGTTAATATCTAAGACAAGCGGAGTGTGTTTGTGTGTGTTTCTTTATGCTGCCGGTGAGACACAGGTAGGTGGATGATGCTGTTGAGATACAGGGAATCTCCTGGCACAGTACGCAGTAGCGAATGCTGCGTGTGTTACCTGTGAGCAGGTAGGTGTGTGTGTGTGTGTGTGTGTGTGTGTGTGTGTGTGTGTGTGTGTGTGTGTGAGATACCAGTGAGCAGGTGGGACAGGTGGATGTTGACTTACTCATGGCTTACGCAGTGGATGGTGAGTGAGTTACTTGTGAGTTACTTGAGAGTGTGCAGGTTAAATGTAGATGGATACTGATGTTTTCCTCACTCACGCAGTAGTGGACCGTGTGTTTATGAGTGTGTGTGTGTGTGTGTGTGTGTGTGTGTGTGTGTGTTACCTGCGAGTAGGCGGGACACGGGGAGGTGGATGCTGACTTTCTCCTGGCTGACGCAGTAACGGATGGTGTCGACCGAGTGTCCGCACATGCTCAGTGTGATGGGCTGCTCCCCGTCGGTGAAGCCGCTGTGGCAGTGTGTGAGGATGGAAAGGCACTTCCTGTACGCCTCGATCAGAACCGGCTCCTGTCACACACACACGCGCACACAAACAGAGTGAAAATCAATGATGTAGAAACACACACACACACACACACGACAGAAGCCACTCCTCGAACGTGGATACGAGTGAATGAGTGAGTGTGTGTGTGTATTTAAGAGAGAGTTTGTGTTTGCGTGTATGTGTTTGTTACTCACATCAGAAGCACACCACTCCTGGATCATTGATATGATGTGTGTGAGTTTCATCTGTAGGGTAAAGGCCGCCTCCCACTCTGGCTCCATCTCTATGTGCTGTCCAACCTGCCTGACAACAGGATCCATACCCTACATATACACACACACACACACACACACACACACACACACACACACACACACACCATCATAAAAAATGTGCTTGCATGGACACATGGTACATTCATGGTTCAAACACAAACAATTTAAATAAAAACTAATTGGAAATGTGCACAGACACAAACACACCAGAAGAACTTTGCTTCCAGCCACACACACACACACACACACACAGATCAGAACCTAACAGCCACACACGCACATGCATACACACAGATCAGGACCTTCCAGACCGCACACCACATCACACACATTTGGGCACAGACAGTAATCATGCTGACGTCTTTAGAGCTTCCTGCTGTCAGAGATCAACTTGGTTAACCTACTCAGAGTTGGAGGTTGCTGTGACCCAATTCACTAAAAACACACCAGACCACTAGTGGCACGATAAGCACCAGCAGTTTATAGACACAAACACTATTGTAAAGAAAGAAAATATGAATTAGTTGTTCTACAGTCATTGCAAAAGGCAGTTTTTTTTTCTTAACACACGATTTAAAGTGTAAACCTAACTGCACCCTTAAAAAAAAGTTTCTTGAGCTGTAAACTAAATTCAATGACTGCACTGTGATGAGCCATTTTCAGATTTTGATCAAAAAACATGAAACACATGCATTATTATTTTTTAACACGCCATCTACTTCAAAATCATCCAAGGCCAATGCTGACGTAGATTTGACTGGTTGGTACATATCTACGTCATGCCATGCATAGACTCTCGGTCCAGTAAACCTTCAGCCCCTTGTTCACTCTTCAGTGTTTTTCTAAATTATGCAGTTGGTGGACTTAGGCTCTGAGCTGGTGGAGCAGTTCCACTTTAATTGGACAGTACAGGTGTATTACAGACAGCACTGCCACCAGGTGGTAACCTGCACACAAGCATAGAACTACAGAGAGCAGCCGCAAACCAGTCTCCATGGTTACCTGCATGCACTTGAGCAGTTCCAGGAATGCGTCGAGTCCTTCCAGAAACTTCTCCCTGAGCTTGTCTGACCACTCAGTGGGTCGGCTGATGAGGACGTACCTGCGAAACACGCGCAATGCTGTTAAACACACACACGTGCAGATAGTGTAAATACAAATCATATTAAACATTTGCGCACATGCACCATCTTACAGCCATCTACGACTATGTGTGTGTGCACTTGTACGAAGACCCAAACACACACAGACACACATACTTGAGGTCTCCAATGAGGCTCTGGACCCTGCGGAACTTGAAGGCCTGCTGGGCAGTGTAGCGCTCGAACTGGAAGCGGCCCTGCAGGTCCCGGTGTCGCAGGTGGTCCACAAACGTGCGGATGATGGTTGTCATCAGGTTCTCCTCTGTGATCAGCATCCGTGCCTGACCAGGTCAAGGGGGCAGAGGTCAAGGGTGAAGGGTCGGGGGGGGGGGGGGGGGGGGCACACCCTGTGTTTTCAGTGTGGGTAAGAAGCACTAAAGCTAATGGGGTGAATATGGTGGATATGTGTGAGCTGCAGGTATGTCAGGTGTGTGTTTGAGCTGCAGGTATGTCAGGTGTGTGTTTGAGCTGCAGGTATGTCAGGTGTGTGTTTGAGCTGCAGGTATGTCAGGTGTGTGTTTGAGCTGCAGGTATGTCAGGTGTGTGTTTGAGCTGCAGGTATGTCAGGTGTGTGTTTGAGCTGCAGGTATGTCAGGTGTTTGAGCTGCAGGTATGTCAGGTGTTTGAGCTGCAGGTATGTCAGGTGTTTGAGCTGTTTTTTTCTGCATGTGTGTGCGCGCGCGCAGTTTCTGCTTATGGTATGTATGCAAGATGATGACCGCGGTGTGTGTGTGTGTGTGTGTGTGTGTGTTTGTTAGAACAAATGGTGTGTCCGCTGTTTCTGCTAAGGGCATGCGAGTGTGTGTGTGCTAAAGGTGTGTTTCACATCACATAATGGGGGGGTGATAAAAGAGCAGTTTAATTGTGTGAGGAAACCTCCTGAGGAGGGAATAGACATGATCAGCACGAGGGCTGAGCACCTGTGGATGACTAACACCAGGTGCAGCTACACACTTCTGTCATTCATTCATTCATTCATTCAGCAGTCTTTCAACCAATTATTCATTCCTTCATCACCCTCTCTAACCTTCATCCATTCACTCAAACGATCATTCATCAACTGATCAGTCTTTCTTACCATCATTCATCCCTTTATCAGTCTCTCCAATAATGATCTATTCACCCATTTATCAGTCTTTCAAACCATCCATTCATTCAATCACTATCTATCCACCCACCTCTTTCTGTTCAATCATTTTCACCTACTATTCCATTCACCAGCCTTCCTTCTATCCATCCATCCATCCATCCATCCATCCATCTATCTCTTTCTGCTGTCATTCATTCATTCATCTCATGCACTTTCACCGACCCCATCTATCCATCCATCTATTAATCTATTCATTAGTCTTTGTTATTTTCTCCTACCTTTTACAATTTGTCTTCCATTCAACGGGTCTATTCATCCCCCAATCCATCTTCTCTTCCATTCATTCATCCAGTCAGCAGATTCATTCATTAACAGTCATCCATTCATGTCTCATTTCCTCTCTCTCTCTCTCTGCAATTCATCCATCCCACTCTCCCTCTTCATCCCTCTTTCTCTATCCATCCATTCATCCCTTCATCCTCTCTCCCCCCTCCTCTCACTTGTCAATACTCACCAGTGAGGGCACAGTGAACATTTGCACGGAGAGGTCAGTGACCGAGTACTCCCTGTCATGGTCGTCCCTCACATAGTCGCTCTGCAAGCGCTCATAGTTCTGACAGGGGAAGGAGGGAACGAGGGAGGGGGAGGAGAGGAAACAGAGAGAGGAGAGGAGTGTGTGTGTGAGAGTGTGCGTAGCGGGCAGGTACTCACCATGGTGGGGACGGTGAAGAGCTGCACTGACAGTGAGGTGATTGACACTAAGCGCTCGTGGTCGTCCTCCATAAAATCTGTCTGGAGGTGCCGGTAGTTCTAGACAACAAGGGGGGGGAGATTCACCTTCCTGTCAAAGGGCAGCAGGCCCCTGCAACCACTGAACCCCCCTTCAAAATCTGCCAGATACTTGCCCTGCAACCCCCCCCCCCCAACTAACCCTCCTCCCCTTTAAGGGGGGCAGTGGGTCAGCATAACTCTACAGGTACACACACGGTGTGTGTCCAAAGCAGGGGGTTAGTGAAGCGCTGTATGTGGAGGTCACACGTGTGCAGGGCCTGATCATTTCCACTGGCCTTTATTTCACCTTCATCCTGAAGACCCAACTCTTCAGAGAGCACTTCCCGTCCTAACTGGCCCTTCGACTAGTGCGTAACTTGCAATTACAGCAGTTACATTTCTGCACTTCTTTTTCTTTTTTAATTTCATTTTGTTATATTTCTTATGTAAAGTAGTATTTATTGTTACACCCAAAGCCCAGTTGTTAGTTCTAAATGGATGGTTGCTATGGCGAAAGCCCAGTCGTTAGTTCCACACCTCTTGTTAGCATAGCTAGCATATCCCAGCATTCTGTTAAACCTTAGGTTTGTAAAGTGGTCCATTGCCCAAATGCAGCGTAAAGGTCTTAAAAGCTATTTCATTCATATAAAACATACTCTCTGTACTTGTCAGTCCACTAATATGCATTGAATTGATGTGCAAGTGCAATACAGTACAAGCAATACTTCATAGGTGTGCAAAAACCAAATTTGTCACAACAGGAAATTCAAGCAAGCCATTTAAGGTTACCTTTTACTCACACTACTCGCCCTGTTATAACATGAAGTAATATTTAGAAGGGCTACTTCTACTACCACTTCATCACACCGGTGTGCTCTTCAAGAGAGCACTTCAAAGGTGCAAGCAAGGGTGTACGCAAGGGTGCAAGTGTGCATAATGGAAGGAGGCCTTAGACTCAAAGTCAGATCAGAGTCTCTCTCAAACTGGAACCCAGACAATGCAACTTGGAACACATCATCATGATGAGATAAAATGCTTGTCATCAAAGCAACGGAGCAAAACAATAAGCAGTGTTACATGTGCAAGACAGAGAAGAACGCTTTAAATGCTTTTTGTTGCTGCTGTTGTTGTTGTTGTAGTAGTTAAGAAGCGATAAAACGGATTCCTGGAGTTGTTGCTGTTCCTCCTTTCCTGATCGAACACTGAGGGCCCCTGACTACAGGCGGCAGCAGCAGCATACTTGTGCTGGCTCACGGGTAAAGAGCAGCGGGCAGCATAGCAGGGGGTGTCAAACCGCTCAGAGTAAAGCACGAGTGGAAACATCCTGCTGCGTGCTCACGGGCTCTGTGGCGCGGCTAGCGGCTAATCTGGCCCGACCTGCTTAACTCAGGGCAGACACCAAGGAGCAACAGGAAGGACTTCCTGTGCCATCTAGATTAGTGGGTCAGGTGTGTGTGTGTGTGTGTGTGTGTGGACTAGGAAGGTAGGCGTCTGGGAGGATCCGGCAAGCTCTAATCAGAACTTCAGGAAGACACACACACACACACACACACACACACACACACAAAGATAATACCACTCTGACTATGTGACAAAGGAAGGCAAGTATGTTCGTTCGTTTGTGTGTGTGTGTGTGTGTCTCTGCATACACATTTCTGACGTCCCTGACGGACCCTGAGTATGCTCTGTTAAGCGGTCTGGATTGTTACCCAAGAGACGAGATGTCTGACAGAGGGAGGGAGCGGTAGGGGAGCACACCCAGGCAGGCACAGGGCCAACACACTCAGCTCTGTTTCCACAGCACTTTCACCACATATTTCTAACTGATCAAACTACAGGGTAGACAGTTAGAGAATTAATAGAATTGGCATTCGTATCCTATAGAAACTATAGGTATACTACTTTGAGTGAAAAGAAGTGTTCAATTAAGTTTACAGCATTAGTGTATGGAACAGAGGGCCAAGGGATCATCAAGGTTACCAACGTTACCTTGCCCAGGTGGTTAACCCTGATGCCCAGGTGGTCAACCCTAATGCCCAGGTGGTTAACCCTGATGCCAGGTGGTCAACCCTGATGCCCAAGTGGTCATCCCTGATGCCCAGGTGGTCAACCCTCCACTGGGAGACTGACGAATGGAGTACAGAACGCCAACACTGGACGGGCAGCATCTGACATTGGGGCCAGATACAGTCTGGATCCTGCTTCTATCTAGGCTGCCATTACACGGTCTAACTCCGACATCACAGTCTGGATCCTGCTGCTATCTAGGCAGCCATTATACGGCCTAAGTCCGACATCACAGCCTGGATCCTGCTGCTATCTAGGCTGCCATTAAACGGTCTAACTACGACAGCACGAAGACAACCCTGCAGGACGGTCATGGCTCTTCAACGCATAACAGACAATGGAAGTGCACTTTCGGTCCAACCACCATAAGCACACAGGTCTCCTCACAATTTACTAGACAACACTAGACTACACCCTGCCAGGCCTGAGTAGGTAAACACACATCAACGAACACCACTACACACACTTACATGCAACACTACACACACTGTCTCAGAGAAAAACACACACATCGTCACAGTAAACACTACACACACCGTCACAGTAAACACTACACACACCGTCACAGAGAACACTACACACACCGTCACAGAGAACACTACACACACCGTCACAGAGAACACTACACACACCGTCACAGAGAACACTACACACGGCGCCACAGAGTGATGGGATCATTCCGTTTAACGTTCTACTTCTACAGACATCCTGACTAGTTTTACTGCAGTCAGTCTTTAAACAGTCTTAAAACTTCCTGGCTGTAGGTGCAAAACAGACCTTAAAAACCCTAAATGAAGGTTCCCCCTACATCCGCCTGCTAAGGGGCTGAAGGTGGACATCAGAAGAATCTGCACTGTCAGTGTAAACGCTACAATCTACACTGTCAGCGCTACAATCTGCACTGTCAGCGTAAAGGCTAGAATCTGCACTGTCAGCGTAAAGACTAGAATCTGCACGGTCAGTGTAAAGGTTAAATCAAAAGCTAGCGTGTGGGGGTTATTGCAGGCGTTTTACTCTGACTTGCTTGTGCGTGTGTTGAGGCAGGGCTTGTCTGGCCTGGTTAGGTTGTTAAACGGTGGGGGCGGAGGAGAGGGGGTCTACGGCAGGGGTGGGGCAGGCAGCAGAGACGGTGGTAAAGGCTTACCTTGGCAAACTGGATGGCAAACAGCTTCTTGTACTTCAGGTCCATGAGGAGACTGCTCATCAGTAGCTGGTGGTACACATTCCTCGCACCTGTGTGTGTGGAGGAGGGACAGGAAACATATACAACATTGTAAAGAGCCTCTTCCCAGTCAGTCTCCTGGAAAGCAGTTGACTCTGTCCAGGGGTCACCTAGCTAGCTGGTCATCTACAGAAGCTGATGGGGTCACCTAGCTAGCTGGTCATCTACAGAACCTGATGGGGTCACCTAGCTAGCTGGTCATCTACAGAGGCTGATGGGGTCACCTAGCTAGCTGCCAAACTGCTCTGATCTAACTGGGGAAGAAATCAGCTTCATCATAGCAGCTTTTTAGGTGATTAGAGTGAATTCAGTCTTTGTTTACATCTTGCATTAGTTTGACCACATGACTATAGGCTGACGGCCTCACCTTTCCACATCTTTGAGTCACAGAGCATGAATGTGTCCACCATAGAGTCTTCCCCTTCCGGACCTTTCTGCAGTCCCACCTGACACAAGATCCTCCGCAGGGCATCTAGAGAGAGAGAAAGAGAGAGTGTGAGAAAGAGAGTAAGGTGGGGAGAGAGAGAGAAAGCAGTTCTCTTCATACATGTCTGGTGTATTGGCCTGATTGCAGTAATGACAGCAGACTTGTTATTTGTATTAGAAACCGAGTTCATCTCCATTATGAGCCCAGGAGGTGTCTTATCGTAACGGGGTATAATAGCGGCATGCGTGTGTTATCGGTAGGGCTGAACGATTTGGGGAAATAATCTAATTGCGATTTTTTCCCCCCAATATTGCGATTGCGATTTAATTTTTTATTTTATCCTAATTTTTTCCCCAACAAATCGCAATGAATGATTTCAATATGACCAACACAATATTAGATACATTTAGTGTCAAATATTATTTCCCACAATTTAAATTTGTATTTAACTGCTCATTACAGAATCATGAACAAAAAAAAAAATCGGTGGCTTTGCCACTGTGCATTTGAGTAATTTAAACAAAGTCATTGTAAGAATAAACACAAGGCATGCACTTTTTAAACACTGTGTGCAAAATTTACCATCTTAAGAAAAAAAAAAATATTTTTTTTTTTTTTTTTTTAAGATCACGTTTTTAATCGCGAACGTTGCAGTTAGAAAATCGCGTTCTATCATATCGTGATTAAATCGCAAATGCAATTAATCGTTCAGCCCTAGTTTTTGGCTACGTTCACGTCGTGTTAATCTATTATTAGCATATCGATGGTTTAACAGACAGGCCTATTTTTAACAAACTGGCCGATAACCGACGTAGCTACGCTAGTACACTTACTACATATATGGCTTGTTGTTCAGGCCTACACTGCTGAATCCGGAGTATGCTCCGCACGCTTCTGTACTGCTTTTTACTGGAAGGCATCATCCTTTTTATGTGACAGTGTGTGACGGAGGGGGACGGAGGGGCGGGGCAAACACAAGTGGGTGTTTGAGCAAGTGAAAAAGGAGGAGGACACCAGGCATGACCAACAGAAAGGGGAAAAAAGCACAGGTAGGTGTGTGTGTGTGTGTGTGTGTGTGTGTGTGTGGACACACACCTGAGTGTCTGATGATGTGTCCCATCCAGTTGAGGGCTTTGAGTGCAAAACACTGATGAGCCACTACTGAAGAGTGCATCACCTGCACCCTCAAGGGCTTCGACTGGCGGCTGGTGTTCCTCTGTGAATACATACACACACACACACACACACAATATGGAGGTCAAAACTCAGTATCCTTAAATGCTCTCCTATGCTAGACAGTGAGACACCACTGACTGAAAGCACACATGCTCTGGCCTTGTTTTTTCTAACACACGCCCACAAACACACACACACGTGTGAAGCACAAAGCCACAACCAACAGGTTAAAGCACACTCAACCTCAAAAGCCCTTTTATGCTGGACTATGAAAACCCACTCAATAAAAACACACTTATCAAACAGTGGCCTCATTCTCTCCCTCACACACACACACACACACACACACACACACTGAAGACCTGTAGACCACAGTCAGGCTAGTTGCTCAGAAATGAAACCAGAGGCAGAGGAAAGGCACCACCACGATGGCAGTAACTCACCACAATGATAGACTTGGCCTGCTCACAGAACTGGAAGTCCCCATACCGCACCGACTTCCTCCCCTACAGGAGAGGAACACATCAACATGTTAACATGGCACAGATCAAACAAAACCTCATCAAACACTCGCACTGAGGTCACACACAAACACTTGTTTAATACACAAACAAACCTAACAGGCCTCCATCACAACTGTACACACACATACAATAACTTGACATTAAACATCACACACTTAAATCACAAACACAATAACACCTTTCTATGGGGTGACAGTTTTATTTATATATATATATGTATGTATAAATAATCTATCAGGGTCTGTCCAGTCTGGGATGTGTGTGTGTGTGTGTGTGTGTGTGTGTGTGTGTGTGTGTGTGTGTGTGTGTGTGACAGACAGACCCAGATAGTGGGCGCAGTGACTCACGTCTCTGTCGACGGTGGTGGCGAAGCTGACAGCCTCTTTCTGAGTGCAGCTGACAGCCTTCTGCAGGGTGTAGATGACCTGTTCGTACGTGTGCACCTCATCGTTAAACAACATGCAGTAGAAGGTGTCTGCTCGCTCCCTACGGACAGAGGGATGGATGGAGAGAGGATGAATGTGTGTGTGAGAGGGAGAGAGAGAGGATGAGAGAGCGAGAGAGAAAGGAGAGAGAGAGAGAGAGAGAGAGAGCGAGAGGATGAGAAAGCGAGAAAGAGGAGAGAGAGGAGAGAGAGGGGAGAGTTAGTTAGTGTGTGTCATGTGAGAGACATGTTGTTGTGGTGTGTAAATGTAACTGAATTTGCCCTGTCATGTTGAGAATAGTCTATACAGTGCCTGTGTTAGAGTGCATGTCAGAGAAACATGTGTGCAGCTCCAACACAATAAAATACACAGTGTGATCATTAATCTTTACACGAGAGGGTTTGTATGTGAAAGCGTACAAGAGTGTGTGTACATGTGACTGTATAAGACTGTGTGTGTGAGATTGCAGACATATGGGGGTTTGAGGTGGAAGAGTTCTGATGGTGTGTGTGTGTGTTTATGTGCGTCATACATATAAGAGAGAGTTTGTACACGCAGTGGTCCAAGGAAGAGAAGGGTGTTCTAAGGGGTGTGTGTGTGTGGTAGTGTGTGTGTGCATAATGTAGTTCGAGTTAGAGAAGAGTGTTCTGATGGTGTGTGTGTGTGTGTGTGTGTGGTGTGTGAGTATGTGTATAAGTGTGTTTATATGAGGTGGCATGTGTGCATAGAGTGGATCGAGATAGAGAAGAGTGTTCTAATGGTGTGTTGGCGTGAGTGTGTGTGTGTGTGTGTGTGCACATACGGTGGTTCGAGGCCTTGTGGAAGTTCATCCTCCTTCTCCCAGGTGAGCATGTCTACAGCATACTTCAGCACGATGGAGAAGACGTTATAGGTGCGCGCTATCATGTCTGCAGACAGGTGGGCCAGAGGGTCCTACACACACACACACACACAGACAGACAGACGTCTTACAAACACATTATGTCATATGTGCTACAGATAGATTGTCAAGTGAGTCATAGATAAAAGTGCGCAGACACACACACACACACACGGCAAAAAACACATCGAAACATGGCTTGCAAATGTCTTCATCCAGTAATGTACTTCACTATTGAAGTGTGTAAATGGACTTCCTTTATCTAGGCAACTTTATTACCATGACATGTGTCTGTAAAACATGGAAATCCCCCTCTGCGTGGTCAGAGTGTGGAATAATGCAGGTGTGTGGTCAAAGCCAAACTTAAACAAATCCAGGCAAATTGAAAGCCATGTAATACCTTTATCCAAAGGCCACTTGGCACAAGAGGAGTCCTCTTGCACTGCCCGTGTTTGTGAGGGGTGTGTATATGTGTGTGTGTGTGTGTGTGTATGTCTATGTGGGCGTGTGTATATATGTGTGTGTCTGTGTGTGTGTGTGCTTTGTTGTGGTACCCAGTGATATTCTTTGTTAGGAATACCATACAGAGCCATGTGAACTATGTGAAGACATTGAGCGTGTGAACTGAATGCTGAAACTTAAAGACTAAAGAGCTTCTACACAACTTCAGCACAGCGTCTCCTTCAAGTCTGTGGTGGGGGGTGGGGGAGTCCCACACTGAAACAGGGCAAAAACAGGAAGTCTACCTGCACGCGATGGAGAGGTTATGCTCTGGGGAAAAAGACTGAAGTTTAGCTGTGTGGCTGCTGACGTACCCTAACCCTAAAGAGTCCAGGCATTGAACCCACTTCAGTTATAAACAGGCTGAAGAACAACTGGGCTAGCTACTAACAAGTTGTGTGTGTGTGCAAGAGACTGTGAGTGTGAGTGATTGATTGATTTAGAGAGTGATTGTGTGAATGTGTGTGACAGAGAGTATGTATGCATGAGGTTGTGTGTGTGTGTGTGTGTGTGTTTCTTTATGTGCAAGAGACTGTGAGTGATTGATTTAGAGAGTGATTGTGTGAGTGTGTGTGACAGAGAGTATGTATGCATTAATGTGTGTGTGTGTGTGTGTGTGTGTGTGTGTGTGTGTGTTCCTCGCCCACCTCCTGGGAGCTGTCGCTGATGTTGGGCTCGTGTTTCTGACAGTAAGAGCCCTCCTTCCATGCCTCCGTGTCTCCACAGTCACAGAAGCCACCGCCCCCAGAGGTAGTCATCTGCGTACACACATACACACACGGTCAGCAACACATAGGGCAGCCACATAGGTGTTTGCCCCCCACACCCCAACAAAATAACACACACTCAATCACAGGTGAATGCACTGTGTTTTTTTGGCTTTGCACCCGCACTCTGCACAATGACAATGAAGTTGAAGTTGAATCTAAAATGCACACAGTTCTGTCCAGTTCGCTCTCTCACACACATAGAGAGATAGAGACCGAGCGAGAGAGAAAAGTAAAAGGCTAAGTATGGTATTGATAACAGATTCATTGTCGTTATTAGTCATCAAGAGGATTCGTGAGCACAGACAGTAAAGCACAAAAACTAAAACAAAACAAACACACACACACACACAGTCATCTGGTAACGACAGTGCTGTTTCCTGGTCGGAGGCAAAGAGCCTCTTCACACTCGGTTGTTCACACACACACACACACACACAGTCAAAATCTCAAAAGAGCAGACATGTGGAGAGCTAGCTGTCGCAAACAGACACACACACACACAATCAGAGCACTTCCTCACTTCCCACTCACCCTCACAATGTGTGTATTTATAGTGGGTTTTCACACACTGGAGAGTGCTCGAGTCCAAGCACCCTGCCAGACACACACACAAACTGGGGCTATGGGTGAGAGGAAGCCCTGGGATGCTCACTCTGCCCAGAGACCTCGTGCTTAAAGAGCCATTTTGGAGTTTTTATCTACAATTAGCCGGCTAACTAGCAAAACAGCCCACATACTTGCATGTGCTAACAGTAGCGCACCTGGCACTTATAAAAGCTAGCTTGTGCCAACTGATGTATTTTGGCTATAGATTCAAACCCCACTGGAGGCTCTGACACAATGCTAACAGTAGCGCACCTGGCACTGATAAAAGCTAGCGGGTGCTGATAAAAGCTAGCTGGTGCTAACTTGCTAACTGATGTATTTTGGCTATAGGTTTAAACCCCTCTGGCACAATGTAGGTTACACCAGCTATATAAATGCGGGTTAAAAGGTCTCATCCTACACAGCAACTGAAAGCATGTAATAGACATTCCTATTCTAAGCAATGGCCTTTTGTTTGATATTCATCATTCCATAATACTTAGGGTCGTGCATTGGCAAGAATCACTGTCTGCCAAAATCTTTGAATGTAAACTATTGATTCAGCTCAATACTGTGCTTTTGTGTGTCTACGCAAGATCACAAAACATAATATCGTGATACACAAATGTATCAATATTTTCTTGCACCCTAATAATCATTAAACACATTAAAGGGATACTGAGGTGTTTGTGAGCTTACTGGAAACCACAGCATTAACACCAAGCAAAACAGGAAGCTCTATGCATTGAAGAACTTTGCACCCGCCCATTCTACTCTTTGCAATTCTATCACCTTGGTAACATGGCGCTCCATGCGTGCAAGAGGAGCACAGCTGAGGGTCTAGTGCTTAAGGTTAGTGCGTGCCCTGATGACACCCCTAGCCTGCTGAGCTCACATCCTGTCCTGGTGCCCACATGTTAGCACTGGGTTGGCCATGCCGGTAAAGCTGCTTGGTGTTTAGCCTGGTGACGGGTGAGCGAGTGAAACAGTGTGTCTGATTTGCCTGCTTCTTCAATGCCACAGCATGAGCTCCTCCTGGCCCGGGTGCCGTTAAGCGGCCTGGGCTTCTGCCCCGCTGGCACCGACTCCTGCCCCACTCACCCCCCCATGACTACGTGAAAGTGATGCCCACTCTCCTCACCATGACTACGTGAAGGTGATGCCCACTCTCCACACCATGACTACATGGCTGTTGTGTGTGTTGTGTGTGTGTGTGTGTGTGTGTTTTACTCCTGAAGTTCTCAATGACTGGCTGTTGTGAGTGTTATACCCGCTTTAGGGCTACATGATTGGATGTTGTGTGTGTGTGTGTGTGTGTGTGTGTGTGTGTTATCCATCTACAGGGTTAACTGTTGTATGTGTGTGTCATCTACAGGTCTACATGGTTGGCTGTTGTGTGTGTGTGTGTGTGTGTGTGTGCGTGCGTGCGCTCCCAGCCCTCTAGCTTGTCTGGCCACTAATAAGATCAGAGGTGATCCTGAAGGCCTTATCTGACCGACAGCCACATATCCATATGGTGGAGTACCTTGCCCTTTCTGCTTCTCTCTCTCTCACACACACACACACACACACACACACACACACACACCTCTCCCTCACACAGACACACACACTTCAAATGCACAGAAACAGTCTTGAACAAAGTCAGAACTTTAACAATCACACACTCCTTTCTCTCCCACCCTCCCTTCAAAATCTCTCCTCATCAGAATCTGAATTAAGATTCCGTTCTCTCCAGAGCCGGCGTTCCTTGTATGGTGCAGATCACCTCCTTCCTCCTCGTGGCATTTGGATCTTCGTGAGAATAAAGCTGTTTGTCTCGCAGCTTGCTTGGGTGGCAGGTGCTTATTATTTATTTATTTTTTGCACTATATCTGAGTTATGTTTCTTTGATGTCTATTTTTATGTGCATGTCATTTCTTTGTGCACGTTATGTATTTGCTGTAAAGCACTTTGAGCTGCATTCTTTTGCATGAAAGGTGTTAATAAAGTTTTATTATTATTATTATTACAATCCCTAGAGCGTGTGAGTGTGCCCACTCACACACACAAAGTTATTCACTTTAAAACACACACACACACACACAGTATATAATATTCAGTTAAAGCATTGCAAGATGAGACTGAAAGTTTTCCTTTTTGATTATGTGCGATCCACTGTGTGTGTGTGTGTGTGTGGGTGGGTGAGAGCGAGTGAGTGTGTGTGTTTTAAGTTTCTTACCCTGTAGCGATGTTCTTTATGCACGCTGCCCAGGAAACACTGCATACATAACACACACGTGGGGTCTGCAGCACATTCCCTGTGAAACAAAACACACACACACGTCACATAAAGCATGACTAGCATGTCTACTGACTACACACTATACTGTAAACTTACACACAGATGCTGACTGTGCACACGTGCCACCCTGCTCAAATGGGAGGCTAGGGCTGTTTCTAAAGTGGCATTATATAAACAAAACATGATAACATAGACACAAAGTTTTCTTAATTAAAACTAAGCCGTCCCCCAGTAACTAGGGCGATGAGTGCCATATCGCCCAGCCCTAGCATACAGGTTTTAGTATTTACAACCAGCAATACCAAGAATGACCAGTAGGTGGAAACAGCCCTCTTACTGCTATATACGTGGTGCCCTCACGTGAAACAGAATAAAATCGTTATGAACCATCATGAAGATGGTTTCAGTATTGATTCTGCCTGTATTGCTAAATCTTTAGGTGAGCCATTTCAAAACTAAAATGCCATATGGTAATGAGGATCATGGAAAATAAGCTAAAATGTACTATTTGACTATTATTTACCAGATTAATCGGACATGGCTCATAGCCATATTCATAATAATATTATAGCCATAATATTCATAGAATAAGATTTGATTTGCAGCAACAAAGGCACAGAGTGCATCAAGACGACCTAAGTACAGTTTACAGTTTTACAGCAGTCATAAACAGTAGGCCTGGGCCATGTCTGTAAAAACTCATTAATCATGCGTGTTTGTGATGTGTAATCTTTGTCTTAGTGTGATCATTGTTAATTACCAATAGCAATTAAATATACTGACATTGCAGCATTAATGTGACACAACATTGAACAGGCAACTGCTCTAACATGTCTAATGCAGGACCCATTTAATGACAGACCAATAGAATTGTTCGGTGAGTGATGCAAAAGGTCTAGCAACAATATTACTTTACTCCACAGTAACTCCAGCACTACTGACGTAACTCTACAGTAACTACAGCGCTACTGACGTAACTCTACAGTAACTACAACGCTAGTGACGGAACTCTACAGTAACTACAGCGCTACTGACGTAATTGTACAGTAACTACAACGCTACTGACGTAACTCTACAGTAACTACAACGCTAGTGACGTAATTCTACAGTAACTACAACGCTACTGACGTAACTCTACAGTAACTCCAGCGCTACTGACGTAACTCTGCGGTAACTCTACAGTAACTCCACAGAATTGCTAGCGCTGACGATTGAGTGACAGCAGAGGAAGCACTAATCTCGATTTTGCAACTTAGGCATCATTCAAAAACAAAAGATGGAAAATGTATTAATTAAATATATGGCCCAGCCCTAGTCTGAGAGTAGAATATATCTTGTTGTATGCTTGTGTTCAACCCATGTAATCACACAGACAAAAATAAACACTACTCAATTTAATGACTGGCTTTGATATTTTGTGTGAACTCCCCAGTGTGAGTGTTTGCACAGTCTGTGTGATTTCCTGACCTGTTGAAGATTTCCCCTATTATGCCACTGGTCTAGATTTTCCAGTTCAGACATAATCCAAATAATCCACATTTCTGCAAATCTGTATTTAAAACATTATCGAGATGGCTTTCATAGCTCTGACTGAAGCATAAAGCTTCTTTGCATGCAGGGCTCGAAATTAACTTTTTGGCTTACCAGCCAACATGGCTGGTAGATGAAAAAGAATTACCAGCCAATCATATTTTTTACCGGCCAAAATTAAACCTGGCATTTCAGACCTACTCTGACATTGTTTGACAAACAACCTTTACCTATGATTTTAATATCATTGTAAATCACTCTCAGAATGGATTAAACAAAATCAACCAATTTAACTTTTTAAAATTGAATTATATAGCGCCAGAACAATACAATTGTCTCAAGGCACTTTACAATTAATTTGTCCTTTATTCTACCAAATATGATAAAACGGCATATGGTATTGCACCCGTGAGGCAAGCGCGAGTAGAGTTTTGTTCGGTTATCTAGCGTGGACTTCTAGCTATAGAATCTTCCATTTTCGCGGTCAAGATCAAATATAAGTGTAGAAGAGCAACGACAGAGCAAGCATAACCCCGACCGGTGGGCTCTCGCACGCCCCCTTCATTGAGGCAGAGGTACTGTTTGCCTCCCCTCTGTGTTTTTTCGGTTTTATGTCAGATCAGCAAGACTAGCACCTGCATCTTCTTGTTGGTTGAGTCGGTGAGCTTCGAAAGTTGCTTGACGGTCTCAGAGGTCTGCACTGACGAGCTTCTGGCAGCTTTGATCGCCATGCAATCTTTGTGGCAGTTCGATGTTTCATGGCTTTTAATGGCCTCTAATTTCATCACTTGTGTCCCGACAACAAATGAATCGTTCCGCCTCTTATCCTTAACGATGTTTCGGCATACTTCACAATAGTACCGTCAATGTATTTCAGCCACTGCCGTGGCTCCCCGTTATCCGCAACGAGCCACCTACTGCAAAATGTCCTTGGTGTAGCTGTAGCTGCTGTTGTGGCTGTTGATTCTTCCTCCCTAGATGTTCTCTGCACCTTTGCTAGAGGTGATGCACCGGCAATGAATCGCCACATTATTTCGAGAAGTTTAGCTTTCGTTTATCTGCGTTAACTTGCGTGTGGTCAACTAAGTCGGTTTCAACTTTTGATTCGCGCTCAAAATATTAGAACTTTATAAACTTTGTATTCGCAGGCAAAATATTAAAACTTTGTAATCGCGCGCAAATTGTTATAGTTGTATAAAAATTCTTAGAACTTTATGTAACCCCCACCCGCCTCCCCCTCTCCCACGGTTCGTGTTGGCGTTGCAAGCTATTTTTAACCATGACGGGCGCGGTAGTCGGGAGCTGTACTCTGCACATTCACTCGCCAAGTGGCGGAGTATCGGACACAATTTAGTTGCCAGCCCAAAAATATGCACGCCATTGCTGCTTGCCAATTTCGAGCCCTCTTTGCATGGCTTACCTAATTGAAACATTCAGCCACTGCCTTCTCGATATATGCAACAGAGAGCAATGGCATTCATACAACAGCTCACCAAGGACAGACTAAAATAGAACTAAAATAAAAAGCTGTGCACCAATGCTGCTGGAGACGTCTCATATTCGCTGTTTAGCACGTGATGTGACGTGATGTGTTGTGCCCAAGGCCAGCTGAGGCCTACGAGAGCCACTACTTCAGCGCCAACAGAACAGCGCAGCCGGGAAATCAGCTGCTGAGGGAAATACACATGAGAAAGCAGCTAGGCCTGAGAAGCAACTGAGCTTCACATAGGACCACCTCCACACAGAAAGGGGGGCTATGGGAGGCTACTGCACTTTCCCACCTGAGGAGCAAACACTAAGGAATGCAAGGAGAGGGGAAAGGAGGAAAGGAGAGATCGAAACCGAAAGAAAGGAGAGCAGAGAGAAACAGAATGAGTGGGGAGAACAGGTCTCACAGAAGCAGCTCAAACACTTCCTCAAGCTCTGAGATTACTGAGAATTAACCCAGCCTCGAGATGACCCAATTCAGTCCTGTGTGTGTGTGTGTGTGTGTTTGAAAGCGAGTGGATGTGTCTGTGCCTGTTACTTGGCCTGTGTGAGTGTGAGAAGGATAGATATATTATGTGTTTGTGCCTGTTACCTGCAAGCACTAGGTTGGTATGTATGCGTGCATGTGTGTGCGTGTGTTTTTGCATGTGTGCGCGCAAGGGGGAAATTATGTGTTTGTGGCTGTTACCTGTGCCAAGTAGGTGTAATTGCGTATGTGCAAAGCCTCTGGCCTTATCTGACCAGGCTACTGGACCGATGACCGGCGGATATAAGCAAAGCAGTAAGGATGCATTGAGATGCAGTGTTCCAGAACATCTAGTCCAGTCCAACACACCCACATTCAGGAGGCATGTTGGTCTGTTTGTGTGTCAGTACATGGCACTAGCAAGACACAGAGTTCTTGCATAGACACATATATTCTTTTAATGACATATAACATGCTGAGCCAAGAAAAGACTCTTGACAATAATAACTGCAGGCTGCAGACGTTTACAAAAAGATTCAACAGCATAGACCTGCAGCATAGAAAGTTGCTGAGGCTACAGTGTGCTATGGCAGCAGTCAAAAAGGGTGCATTTACCTGCAGGAGTAGGTGGGCTCCCCCACTTTGAAGACGTGTCCGCAGAGCTGCGAGGGCTGGTTGTTCTGCTCGAGCTTGGCCAGGCCGGTGGAGGGGTCCTCTCCACACAGGTACCACTCCAGGGGGGACTGCAACAGCAGCTGGGCCAGCAGCTCCTCGCTCTGAGGGTTCAGGTTGGGGCCCTGGCAGTAGATCTGGGGCACGTAGCGTGCCAGGTGCTGGTACACCTCTCTGGGCAGGTCGCTCACCTGCAGCCATTTCTGTGGGAAGTGGAGGGAGTAGAAGAGAGAGGACAGACAGAGAGAGAGATGGGTGGGATGGGGGGGATGGGGGCACAGACAGAGAGAGGCGTGTGAAAAAGAGTAATAAAGAAACAGAAAGGGACCTTTGAGAGAACTGAGGTGAGCCATGTGAATATCACACAGGTGTTTAAGGTGGACGGAGAAGGCCTATAAATATATCAAATACAGTTTTCACTGTCACTCTCAGATGCAGGGATTACAGACGTATAGCTAGGGTTATAACAAGGTCAACGGTGAAAAGCCTTCCTAACCCCGACACATCTCTCTAGGATCTCAGACTTCCGGCTCTGTCGTTTGATTCCGCAGATAGCCTCTGTTGTGACAGACGTAACCATGGCAACCTGCGAGTGTTCCGCTGAAATGTCTTCTCTCCTGCGAAGCTGCCGGTGTACTTACGAGGAACCTAATGACTTTAGTGCTGGCTACACACGGCCCCCCCATCGCATGGTAGGCTACTAGGGCCCACACGCATTAAGGCCAGTGCTGCACCACAGCCCCCCACCCCGCCCACCCCCCATTTAACATAACAGACAAACCAGCTCACGTGACTCTGGGGCTTTAAAGCCAGCAGCCAGTGCTCCCTCTCTCAAGCATGCTGTGATGGACAATGAGCTGGTATGAAGAATTAAAAGCTCAACCCCTGGAGGGCTACAACATGATCTGGCCCTAAGCTATAGCCTACTACACAATACTCAGCATACAGGCTAGTGTACATAATACTATATTCTGTTTTCCTCACACCTATGTAAGCAGGCAAATGAATGGCCTGTTTAAGACATTAGAGCTAATGACTCTCAATCGGCTTGAGATTACATGAAAAGAAAGGCGATACGTTCATCAATACATGTAGGCCAATCTGGAGATTTCACTGAACTGGATAACTGGGAAAAGGACTCTACCACACTCCACTTTACAAAAACTGAGTCGTCTGTTCCCCCCTCCTCCCCCTATCGCAGCAGTGTGTCATAACCACACTGATGGCCTTTGTCTGTACACAAATGCAAAGTACAAGAGGCTGCGCCAAACGAAACAGCTTTCTCAATGAATCAAAAACAGCCCACATGAAATGAGAGTTGTGTTGTATTATGCTGTGCTAGGCCTGTGATGCTGTGCTAGGCCTGTGTGTCCTCAATTCTCCCCAGCCAGCCAGGGAAGGGCTGGGCGCAGTGCTGGGATCCTGGCAAAGAGGATTGGGAAGGGTGACCTACCTGCCGCCTTTGTGCTCATAAAATAAGCCAATGCCAGAAGCAGAGCGATTAGCCTAACAATTCACTTACTATTTCCACCTTTAAAAACCACCGACTGTGGGACGCTACCATCCATGCCACATCCAAAATAACAATGATGCTTTTCGCCCGGTCTAAACGTTAGCGGTTTAGCCTTAAGGGCTACATGTCTGTTTACATGTGTTCAGTAAGAACTGATGCCTGTGACTATCCCTACTCTTTGGTCCACGTCCACACACAACACACACACACACACACACACACACACACACACACACACACACACACACACACACACACACACACACACACACACACCTACTGCAGTCTGATTAAATTACTTGTTGATTTTGGTGAAATGAATGTGAAGGGTTTAGGTGAAAACATTGATACCTCTCGTAACGTGAATGCCCACTTGTGTGAGGGTGTGTCTGATTAAATGTCACTGCGAGTCATCAGGAATGCGGTTATCTTAAAAAAAAAACGTGTTTTGCACATGTTGTGTGCGTCAGAGGTGGCCTTTCAATATACGGTTTTAACATCATATCTGACAAGACAAGACTTTATCAGACTTCCACAGCCTCTTGGCTTTATTATATTATTTATTGATTCGTATCACATTCCTACAACATAAGCACAACACGAACACATCAGTCATAACAGTTCATCCAAAATCACCACTTTCATACACACAAGTGCATCTCCTCCAAAGACATGGATCATTGATGTTATGGGGTCTTTATTGAGGAGACATTTCAAGTTAATTTTTTAACATTCATTATTAATTCTATTTTCAATGTATGAATTATTAATTCCATTGTAAACACAGTCTGCACTCCACTACACCACAGATAAAGCCTCCGGACCAATAGAACACACGAGCACATTAAAAAGGGAGGCGGGACTACGAATACCTGTGAGAAATAACAAAAGATGTCACCTATTCTTCACATTCTTGGCAACATACCAGCCACTGCTGAGACGAGGGAACGCGATCACCACAACAACAGCCCTATGGCAGGTCGTCGCCAGGCCAAATAACCCCCGTAATCTCTAAGAGTGGAAACCTGCTCTCCCTTCCCTGCCCTTACCTCACTTACATGCCTCGTAACCATAAATAACCTAAACAAATACATCTAACATTAAGCCTGATAACCATAAATCACCTGAGCGAACATTGCTTGGTATGGCTTATTTCCACAGAAGCTTCGTACCCCTCGATCCTATTCTTGTCAACCGGAAAAGTGTTCAAATTGAGAAAACAAATATGCAGTGTCACATTTCATAGGCTAAGATGTTGCATAAGACCCGTGCATGTAACACTTCCGCGTGTACGGCAAAAAGAACCTGGCCGGCTAGTCTTCCGTCTCTGCGACCCACTGACCTGGATTTTCCAGGAGAGTACATCAAGTACGACCAACTGTTACATTACTGGGTGTATGTCAGCGACGCGGCACACATAGCTTCCAATCGCTTCCAAGAAAAGTTCATTAAAATGTCATCCTGAAACTTTACAACATCAGAAAAGGTTACATAGTCATGAGGCGTTTATAGCTCGGTTACAAAGGTTCGAGACCAACAGAAGGACCAGTCTATTGTTGCTGCCTGGCGATAATTTCTCCCAGGACAAACAGCCAAACGATATGGTAACTCAGTACCTGACGACTGTTGTCGGCATACATAATAACGGTAGCTCACAATACCAAAATGCCTTTATATGCTGCCTAACGTTACATTCTTCATTTATATTAACACACATGACATTCCAGTTCTGGACACTAAAGCGGTTATCCTGAAATTAAAATTACGTACATGCTGAGGGCATAGCAATTCAGGAAATGGAGCGGTTGAATGGCTCAACTTTGCTGCCCAAACATAGCTGAGGTAAAAAAAAAAGTGCCTAGTTGCCATCAGTAAGCTGTCATACAACTATTACAAAAGCAGCGTAAACTAGTAAATAATGGTAAGTTAGCCAGTTGTTGGATTCTGAATTTACGTTACCCATCTAATTAACCAGGTAGCTTGCAAGCATCCAAGCGGTACGTTACCTCCTGATCTGCTTATTGAAGAATCGTTACATTCTGAATAGTTAAAAAATACCCGATAGACTTAAAGAACATCGATAGAAAGATACCGCAGCTTTAAAACTAGACAACAGGCAATCCTTTTTAAAAGGTGACTACCAAAAATATACCGGTGGACACGACCTAATATATATATAACCTTAAAGCATGCATGTCATACTTGTCAACCTCTGCCAGTTGTTTGCTGTTGACTTATTTTATTGACAAAATCCATCGAGGGTCCTCAATGCAAACTGTTTTAAGCGAACGAGCTGGCATTTTCAGTAAAGCTAGCTAGCTAGCCATATCTGCTAAAATTATGAACGTTGTTGTTTAGCTAATGTTAGCTTAATATCGAGCATCCCCGTTGTTGATGTAGCTCAAATGCTAATGAAGGACACAATTCATTCTTCATTTTAGAGACTATGTTCCCTTAATTCTCAGACGACTTTGCTTTTAAAACACTGCAATATAAACGGCAGGGAACCATTGTCAAATCCCGAAGACAGATAGAGCTCGCTAATGTGAAACGCTAGCAAGCTAACTGGCTAGGTCGCAGCGACAGCTCAGTGGGTAACGTTAGTTATGCATAGTGCAGTTGAGAAAAACAAGCCGTGGAAAAAGAAAGACATTTCACAACGTTGGGTGGGGGCTGAAGTGAATTGTTTTCCAGATAACATAGACCAAACCATATTGTCTTTATATTTAACACTGTCGCTTACCGCTGCTGTGTCCTTGGCTGAGAAATTCAGAAATTCGCTACACAGAGCGGACGGTACTTCGCGATCCGCTGCCGCCGCCATCTTCACTCCACTGGCCAGCGTAAGCGAAGGAAGCGGAAATCAGCCGGTTGCCCAACTCTCAAACAAGTGGGCCAACTTTTCAGCTGACTAATGGAAAACGTGATCTCCTGTTGGAATTGGGCAAGTCACGGAACGGGCTTTTCATGGCTTAGACTTAATCCGAATTTTACACATCAAAAAAGTCAAGCAAGTGTATATTTATCATCATGTTTTATTAAGTAAACAGTGTAGCCTCATTCACAATATAACACTGATATAACATTGCATTGAACAAAACACAGCATAATTTACACAGCTTATTGCGTGCAGTTATTGTTCGTTTTTGTGTATTTTTGTATGTATGTATGTGTGTGTGTGTGTGTGTGTGTGTGTGTGTGTGAGTGTGAGTGTGTGTATTTATGTATGTGTGAGTGTGTGTATTTATGTATGTGTGTGTGTGTGTGTGTGTGTGTGTGTGTGTGTGTATGTAAGGCTTTTAGAAGGCTTGCTCCTTGTACATGGGTCCAGGACTAGACTCTCTGTCTCTCTCGGCACACTCTGAGGTCAGTTGCTGTAGCTCATCTGTCTGAGATTCTGGCAATCTGCAATCAGTGACAGATGAAGCACATCTCAGGTCAGTACCCCATCAAAACTCGTTATGTTGGCCAGACCTATGGCAGAGAGAGGTGCTCTGCTCTTTCAAATAAAGGCACAGATTATTCAAAGGCTTTAAGCGGTAACCATTCGACTCAAAAGGGATAGAGAACTGTACCTGTTCTCTTCCAGTACAGTTGCTTCCACCTCTGCTTCCTCGCTGAGGCCATGAAGTGGATTCAACCTAGTGTCCCCACCTGCTAAAACACACAAAAGATCATTTTCACAGACCACATCGTGTTACAAACCTTTGTTTTGCCATGGAAAAAGAGGACTATTTTATTTGTTTTGACCTACAGGGTTTAGGGGCTGGCTGGGACTGGACAAGCTGGAGCAGGAGTGACTGCAGCTCCTTGACGTCTGTTCTGAGGGTGCTCATCTCCACACTGTGCTGCCGCTGGGCGAGCCGCAGACTTCCCTCTCTCCCAGCCCAGGACCGCCGCCTCAACCTGAGCAACACAGCCGACAGAACAGCACTCTGCATGACAGATCATAGTTAAATGCTGCATGCATGTGATTTTCTGGGTTTGAGTGTGTATGTGTGTGTGTGTGTGTGTGTGTGTGTGTGTGTGTGTGTGTGTGTGTCTGAGAAGGAGGAGCAGATGTGACTACAGGTCAGAGTGTGCTATTTTAAGTTGCTGGGAATGCATAAACTACTGACAGATGCTGAAAATTGTCATGCATATTTATATTCAGATATGGTTGTGTGTGGTTACAGCTAAGAGGCTGCACAATGAAACTTCACAGCAACCGAAAACAAAACCATAAAGCCATACAATAAAACAAATCAGAAGAGGACTTCACCCACCCTGAACCCATGTTCTCGTCATCTGGTCGTTCAGGTTCACAGGGATCCGACTCTTTTTGGATCTCCAGAAACTCATCTAGAGTATCCTGTAATAGACACCAGAATGAAATTGAGAACATGTAGCTATTATCTGACTTGTCAGTCATCTGTAATCTATACGAAATGCCAAACAGGTGGGAAATGTGATTTTCTCTTGAATCTCTCATGCCTTATGTCTGTTAGAAAATCATTTTGCCTACCTGAGATCATAATGTGTGTTTTTTTACGCTTTGGTGCAACACACAGGGATCAGCGGCCATACGTACAGTAGCATCACACACTAACATATAGGATGAGGACTTTAGCTGTACCCCTTCACCACCCTTGAGAAGTTTGACCCTTCTACTGAGGGGCAACCGCTGCTTTTGAAATCATTAACCATGTTTTTCTTTTTTATCTTACAAACGAAAGAAATATAGGATGGACCCTTGCTTTCTCACTTTTATCTGTGAGGTAATCTTCTTCATCTCAGCATACTGGAAGCGGTCAGTGGTGACATCATCATCATAGTACTCCCCCAGAGGTGCACAGTGCTGGTGGATGTAGTGGTTGTCATAGAAACGGCGAAGGCGTGGCATGGACTCCTCCACCTGTACTACGATGGCAGCCTGTTGCATCACAGCGTTTGCTAATGCGTTATCATACACCCTGTAAAGACACACACACACACACACACACACACACACACACACACAGACACACAGACACACAGACACACAGACATTTAACACATGTACTGATGCATGACTAAACTAGTATGCACACAGCCTAGAAGGGAGACGTCTCTTCATAGGAAGGAGGAGAGAGAATTCAGGGGTGGATAGACTGGACTCTGCTGTGTGTGAGTGTGTGTGTGTCCGGTATGTGTGTGTGTGTGTCAGCGTTGCCATGGGTGGATAGGGTGGATAGACTACTCCAAAAACCACCGATATGGCTTTTGAGTTGTCATGTTAGCATATTTGTAGAAACATCCACCTTAGTGGAGCTTCTCCTTGAATGGGACCCATTTCACTCAGAGGACAGGGTCTGTGCGCTGTTTTGCCCGGGTGGAAGTGTGGAAAAACTGCCCACCGAGGGTACTTTTCTTCAAGGCTCATCTCCGGACACTCAGGGGCTTGAGAAACAGTGCACACACAGAGGACCCAAGCATGCCAATCAAGTACAGACGCTGGGACAGCACAACAGGACTCTGCTGTGTGTGAGTGTGTGTGTGTGTGTGTGTGTGTGTGTGAACGGTACAGACGCTGGGACAAGACAACAGGACTCTGCTGTGTGTGAGCGTGAGTGTGTGTGTGTGTGTGTGTGTGTGTGTGTGTGTGTGTGTGTGTGTGTGTGTGTGTGTACGGTACAGATGCTGGGACAGGACAACAGGACTGTAAGTAGTTTATCAAGTCAGAACATAAGGGCAGCCTTACAGACTATATGTAGGAAGTGAAGATCCAGTGTGAACATTAAGACAGGCACACAGACTGTATGTGGGAAGAGAAGAGCCAGTGTGAACATTGGACGTTGACAGGGTGTTCTCAGTGTTTATCTGTAGTGTGTGTGTTGAGAAGGTGTCCTCAGTGTTTAAGTGCAGCGTGTGTTGAGAGGGTGTTCTGTGTTTATCTGTAGTGTGTGTTGAGAGGGTGTTCTCAGTGTTTAAGGGCATCGTGTGTTGAGAGGGTGTTCTCAGTGTTTAAGTGCAGCGTGTGCTAAGACTCATCGGCGCCCCCCTCTGGCTGCCTGTACCTCTGGAATGTGTCTGAGAGCAGGGCAATCATCAGGTTGACGCACAGGACGGCCGACAGCGCCAGGAAGGTGCCGCACAGCAGGTGGGCCATGATGGAGTCCACCGCCACCATGGCGTCAAACTCGTACTCGTCCACCAGCGTGATGCGGTACAGGCTGTAGAGGAGCTTCGGCACCGTCTGCATGCTGGGCACAGCCGCTGTGCCTGGGGAAGATGTTTACAATCACATTGCATTCAGAAGATGGTTCCATCCTAAATATATATCATCATCAGTATGTGTTCTCCCTAGGTATCGAACCAATGGCCTAAGCATTGCTCCTCCTACCTTTCTCTGACATAAATGACTAAAGGTAAGTACCATGTCCTTACAGTATTAAGTATAAGTACCATTACATTAACTTATCTGGTTATGTTTGGTGCTGGTTGAACATGGGTTACATGGAACTCCATGGGTTCAAATCCCAGGCATGGTTCCTACTGTAGCTCCACTGCGGGGCCAAGGAACTAGCATGACTAAGGAACTAGCATGACTAAGGAACTAGCAGGGCCAAGGAACTAGCATGACTAAGGAACTAGCGGGGCCAAGGAACTAGTGTAGCCAAGGGCCTGAGTCTGTTCCCCGCTACCAACTACTCATACGCTGGATCTTTCCTTTGTGCTGTACATAGCCTTTTTGTCTGCTTCTAGTATATAATCATATCAGAAAGAAAGCTTTGGAAAGAACCTTGTGGTGGCAGCAGTTCTCCATGGAGGACGGTGTGGAGTTAAAGTGTGACTAGAGAGCTGTTATCACCCTGCCCCTCCAGGTTCAAGCTTAAAGACACAGGGAGACCCACCTGTCCATATACCAACTGCTACAGTAAACACACACTCCTGCCACACGTGAAGAATCTGAGGATCTGACCAATCATTCACAGCATTGTACATAAAAGCCTCCCTCCGCCTTAAGCTGTTACATAAAGCTGCTGTTTACATAAAGCTGCTGATTAACAGTGTGCTGCCTGGCTCTCCCATCAAAACATAGATTACACTACAGGAAAATGATGACATGTTTTATACCATTACACACATACTGTCCATGTAAGCTGTGAGTGCATTCACGCACGCATGCAAATGCATGCATATATACACATATACTCACAGAAATGCACATGTGAACACGCACGCATATACACACACATTCACACAGACACAGGCTACAATATAGTTGAGATCTGACCTCCAAATATGATCCAGAAAGAGCATGCGTAGGGGATGTAGATCTCTGCGTACAGGAAGAGGAACCTCAGGACATCACCCACGATCTTCCCCAGCATCACGATGAAGGGGCCCATCACCCTAAAAGTAGACACACACACACACACACTACTGATGGACATGCTTGTGAAAACATGGAGGACAATCAATTACTAATTACTTAGCTAATCAATACATCAGCTGATCTTTTCCTTGTTAGTCTGGCTATCCATTTCCCCTATGAGCCATCTGTTATCTGTCTTTGTAAATAGCCAACCAGCCAACAATCAATCAATCAATTCTATTGCCTAGAAAGTCCATCCATGAGTTTGACCTGTTAGCCATATGCTATACACCTCTGTTAATGGGCAGGCTAGGCCAGTGTTCCACCCTGTAAGTGGAACCTGTGCTCATGTTCAGCCACCGATACCTAAGCACAAGTTAGCAGTCACAGACCCGCCAGTTCCAGCTCTATTGTGCCTTTATCTAACGTTATCGGTCATATGGCCAGCGCACCTCTCACTTTCCTGTTCTGCCATGGCAACGCTGACATCGAGCAGGCGTTGCCACGGTAACGGGTGGGCTGGAGGCGGGAGCCCACCTGTGGAGCGCTCCCTGAGGTGAGGCCGAGACATGCGAGAGCAGGTAATTTATCACACAGTGCAGGTGTCACCAGCCTGCCTGGGGCCGTCCACACCCAAAAAAAACACACACACATCACCATGGTTACTGACAAAGCTTGAAGTAGACCCTGGTTGGCTAGGGTTAGGGTAGATAGCCACTGTTGTGTGCATCCACTGAAGCACAAAACAAAGAGGCAGTTTAGTTTAGTTCATCTGCCAGATTAAAATGGATATTAAAACCATCTTCCTATCATGCTCCTGCTGTTTAAAAACAGCATGGTACAAAAATATCTCTTTCAGGGACGGTTTTATAATATTAGGAATAATATTTTGTAATATTAGAAATCACACTGGTGACTGGGCAGAGCTTTCTGGAAGAGTTGCCTTTAGTCTAACAAACTGTGGTAACTATCATAACTGTGTATCATATAAATAAGATAACTGTATGTATGCTTGGTGTATGTTTAATAACTGTGTATCATATAAATAAGATAACTGTATATATGAATGCTTGGTGTATGTTTAATAACTGTGTATCATATAAATAAGATAACTGTATATGTGAATGCCTGGTGCATTAAAGGAGATCCACCCAAGCTATGTGGCTTCAATACAGCCAGTAAGAGTGAAAGGTACCTGACAGTTCCTTCAGTTCTTTGTGTGTGTGTGTGTGTGTGTGTGTATGTACACATCAAATGGCCTGTGCCTCTTTGTGGGTGGTCACACCCAGGGCTGAGTATCCAATCAGACGTTTCCTGAAGGCTGAGTATCCAATCAGACGTTTCCTGAAGGCTCTGCAGCCAATCAGACGTTACCTGAAGGCTCTGACGTGCTTCATCAGCCGCAGCCAGAGGAAGATGACAACCACAGCGAAGAGTCTCAGGCTGTACATGTGCAGCGAGCCTGACACCAGGAAGATGTCTGCCAGGTGGAGGCCCAGCACTGCTATCAGCAGTACATACACCAGCCAATCAAATATGTTCCTGTAGACCACAAACCAATTGGAGAGAGTCCAGTGATTAACTAATGGGAAATACATCATCTAATCAGGTATTCTCATGATTAAAAACAGTAACAGTAACAGTAAACAGTACCGTATACAGATAAAATCACCATGGATACAGTCTCTGAAAGATGTTTGGGTTTGTATGGATAACACAAGTCTCCATAAGTGGTCTAGGTGTGTGTGGTCGACAGTCTCTTAAATAGGTCTAGGTGTGTGTGGTTGACACTCTTCAATAGGTCTAGGTGTGTGTGGTTGACAGTCTCTTAAATAGGTCTAGGTGTGTGTGGTTGACAGTCTCTTAAATAGGTCTAGGTGTGTGTGGTTGACAGTCATTTAAAGAGGTTTAGGTGTGTGTGGTTGCCTCTGAAAGAGGTTTGGGATTTTAAGGATCTATAAGATGTCTCATTAAGATGTCTCATTAAGATGTCTCATTTAGATGTCTGGGTTGGAGTGAGAAGGGTTTTTACCAAAGGTCCTGAGCATAACTGCCCTTCATTTTCCGGATGAACCTTATCTGCTCCTCCAGGTAGTGCCTCTCCTGTGAGTACAGAAACAGCCCTATTTTAGAGCACACACACAGGCACACACAAACTCGTACAACATGGACAAACAGAACACACAAACACACACCTGATCTAATCACTCATGTAATGCCTCTCTTAAGGAGAAAAAAACCCCCAAACCCCTTAAAATAAACACCACTATCGCTCTCTCTCTCTCTCTCTCTCACACACACACACACACCAGGAAACCCTCTAATTAACTGTTATCTACTGAATGGAGTATTTGCACCCAGTGCCTCGGGACACTATACTGCAAGTTTGAACAGGGATGTGTGTGTCTGCGTGTGAACGTGCATGCGTGTGTGTTTGTTTGTGTGTGTATACCTCAGGCCACATGGGGTGTGTGCAGGCCAGGTCTTCGTTGATGCGTCTGATGCTCCAGCTTTGCCATCGTCTGAGTTTCCGGCGAGACACCTGCACCTCTCGCACCTCACGGAACACCTCCTGAGCCGTCAGCAGCAGAGCGATTACCACCACCAACACACGCCACCAGTCCTACACACACACACACACACTGTGAGATCCTCAGAGTGTTCAGACTTGTGTGTGTGCATGTGTATGTGTGTTTGTTTAGCTCACCTCTGGGAACACGTACGGCCGCCCCTTGTCCCTGACCACCGACACAGAGATGGCCACTGTGGTCCAGGCCAGGATGAAGAGGAAGTTCAGCACCAGGAGTATCCATGCTCCCAGCCTGCCAGGAATCACACACACACACACACACACACACACACACACACACACACACACACACACACACACACACACACACACACACATACAAGACAGTGTCTGTATTGACTCCTAAGCTTCACGATGACTGGATGTACCTGTGTTAGGTTAGGTAAAAGTGAATTTAAGGTAAAGACATATATGCTGAAGTTGCTGTTGTGTGAACTAGAACACCTATTGTGTAAGTGCCCAGCTAATGTACAGTACCCATCTACCATAGAGATAGTGTACCCAGCTACAATAGAGAACCCAGGTACCATAGAGATAGTGTACCCAACTACTATAGAGAACCCAGGTACCATAGAGATAGTGTACCAAGCTACTATAGAGTACCTAGGTACCATAGAGATAGTGTACCCATCTACTGTAGTGTACTCACCTGCCATAAAGATCCCACTTGACAGTGATGAGCTTCAGAACCACAGGGTGCATGATGAGGTCCAGCTTTCCCTGACGCACAATAAACTCCAGCTGACACACACACACACACACACACACACACACACACACACACAGTTATCAACACATGAAAAACCGACATAGGGTTATTCACACAATAACAAACCAAATGACACTGCAACAGAGCATATTCCAATTAGGAAACGATTGTCATAAAACATAATTACTGTAGTAGTAATTAGTAATGGTTGTGATTATCACATATTAGCAAAGTATCATACCGGCGATGTTGGCTCACTACAGACTGTTCCTGAAACAAACAGGCAAAATATTTAAACACGTTATGATTAAACATAAAACATTTCAACATGTTATGCTTACTAAACATGATTGAAACATTATATTTAAACATGTTATGATTACAAAATATGATTTAGACATTATATTTGGGCTAACATAACATAACATTTGTGAGAAGAACAGAAAAGCTAGGCTGCCTTGACATGGATGTGCAATCAGAGCTTTGTAAGTGCAGTCATGATACGAGGCCTGTGCTGCATAGTAGAAACATGTAGACTTGCTCAGCCTGTTCATGCCTGTGTTGTTTAAAATGCGTGTGTTGGCTTGGTTTTTTGTTTGTAATAAGTAAGTGTGTGTGTGTGTGTGTGTGTGTGTGTGTGTGTCTGTGCGTGTTAGTGAGAGTTTGGTTAAAATGCCGTTGAAGCGGCAGGCAGGGGAGTGTTCTGCTGTACCTGGAGAATGTGAGTTCTTCTTGCAGTGCGGTTCTGGTTCCAGCAGGTGGAGGTAGTAGAACTGCTGCCGGGTCATTCTGTCCGTCACGTGGAACTGATTCAGGGCCAGATGGGCCTAGCGGAACCAAACAGAACCTCATCTTAAAGCCTTGATATACCAGTACCAAACAGATCTTATCCTTCAAAGATATGACACCAGGCATAGTGTTAGTCTTCAAGCTACACATACTGAAAAACGTACCAAAAACGTAACTTAAAGCAGCAATAAGGAGTTCTGTTTCAAAAACTAGCACACTAACTACCTAAAAGGCATGCAAACCTTGCAAACACCACCAATAGCCCAGGTGACACTGATAGAAGCTTGCCAACACAGTAACTGGTGTCTTTTGGCAGAATAGCTGGCAATGTCATGCTGTAAAAGCTTTTCTTCCGTTTTTGCAAGGTGTTCCAGCCAGGAAACACAGAACTACAAGTGCATATCCTGGATGGCTTGTGGGAAAGACACAGGTGTTTATCTGTCCTTCACATGGCCATATGCCATCAAAATTAATTTCAGGATGGTACCAAAACTAGTTGCCTATAAAACCATACCTCAAAAAGTGTCAAATTGTTGCATAGTGTTACTTTAAGGCCATGATATACATGTTTTCATACAAACAAGACATAAGCTATTACAACAACACATACAGTCAGATATATTTATGCTAATTATTTTCCATTGGCTCTCCTTTGGGCCTTACATCATGTGTTGACCTGCGCTCTAGGGCATGTTGGACATGAACAAGCCACTGTTTGCTGTGGCAACTGAAACCAGTGGGTATAATCCCATACATTTAGCTCATTGATATTCAGTGACCCGTATCCTAGCAACCAGTTGATTGGCACTCACCACAGGGGTCATCTTGCCAATCATGGCGGTGATGCAGAGCTGGCCATCAGAGTCCTGCACTCCTGCATCAGCCCCCAGCTCAATCAGGGTACGAGCTGCCTCACTGCGGTCTGAGTCAAAATACACACACACACACACACACACACACACACACACACACACACACACACACATATGGTATATCAATGTTAGCTTACAGCTGTAGGGGTATCCTCTGTTTATAGACTTTCTATCTTTCCCTTTCTCTGATACAAACATATACTGTACATGCACGCGCGCACACACACACACACACACACACACACACACACACACACACACCAGTGTTGTACCGAGGTTAGCAGCTAGCTGGAGCGGCGTCCTCTGTTTGTAGTCTCTGGCGGTGATGTCAGCCCCGTGCTGGAGGAGGATCCTGAGCGCGCCCACTGCGTCATTCTTAGCAGCAAAGTGCAGAGGAGTCTGCTGGTCTCTGTGTGTGAGCGCACTGATGTCCGCTACTCCAGGAGACACACACACAGACACACACACACACACACACACACACATCAGGGTCAGAGATGTCTGTTGCTCTGTCTCTGATCTATATGTCTCAATACATGCAAGCATTAATGTCCCATACAGGTACATATTCACACACACACACACACACACACCAAGAAATGTTTGCGTATACACACTAAACTACAAACACTAAAGCTGTTCCCCATTTTTCAAAGGGAGTTCAGAGTGCTCTCTTTCTAAGAAACCTAAAGAGAAATCACACACTGCTCACACACACACACACACAGACACACACACACACACACACACACACACACACACACCTCTTTTATCAAGCAGGTAGAGGACCATCTCCTCGTAGTCGAGCGCGGCAGCTACATGCAGGGGAGTGACCCCAAACACATCGGCCCTCTGCACATCTGCACCCCTCTCCAGGAAGAACCGCATCACGTCCACGTTCCACGCCCGGGAGATCTACACACACACGGACACGCACACACGGGTAGACATACACACACATAAGCATACACACAAACACACACACATACGGGTAGACACACATAAGCACACACACACACACAAACACAAACAATGTACAGTATTCAGTATTCAGACCCATCACTTTTTCCACCTTTTGTTATATTGCAGCCTTCCGCTAAAATCGTGTCAAATTCATTTTTTTCCGTCATTATTCTATACTCAAGTATCAAGTATCTCAGTCCCGTTTCTGTTGATTATCTTGGGTTTGAGATGTTCTGTCCATGTACACGCCCACGCCTGCGCATATGCCTGCGCTAGCATTGCTGACATATGTTAGAGTGCATACAATTACATACCTCAACTTTAGCAACCTGACTGCACAACATTGGCTATGGATACATGTTTTTTTTGGTCAATATAGACAGATATTATGTAAGGCCATAATGCTTAGGCTGTATACCTATATGGTGACAGGATGTTGCTTAGAGGTTTGAAAATATATGTACTTTATGGCAATACATGAACTAACCACATATTTCATCGAAACACTAAAAATAGCTAAAAAAACAACAACACAGTACTACTAAACTACATTTCCCATAATGGAGATAGGTGATCTGACCTCGTGCATCACCGTCTGGCCGTATTTGTCCGCTGTGTTGGGGTCAGCCCCGTCTGTGAGAACTCCATTCAGGAAAGGCAGGTCCACCTTTCCAACACACAGACACACACTTCATGTAAACAGTTTCTGATAGAGCCCTCCGGAAACAAACTTCTTTGTAGAACCATCTGGGACATCAGGTTTACAGCAGAATTTTGGTTCTGATTGGAACCGACTGTGAGACGCCCAGAGGAATCCTGTGAGGTTCTCATCAGCCCATCTCTGACTCCCTCTGACTCTGGTCCGTCTCCCACCTCTACATAAGTTTCTCGCCCTCTTCTATCCAACATGGTTCCTCGCTTCATCAAGCAGAACCGCTCTTTTTCGGTCTAATAATGTAGAGGGTCATACCAACACCATATCCATGGGCACCATAGCCATGGGCACCCTCACCGATCACTAACGCACTAACCCTCACTGATCACTAAGTAAGGGATAATGTATAGTCGTGCGGTCATTATCGAAAAATAAATCCCGACGGGACGAACAGGTCTTGTTTCGTCCTGAAGGGAAATATTTTTCAACATTATACGGTTACTTGCCAAAACGATATAAGATATTCCTCCAAAGCACCTCTTTTTAATGATTTTTTTGCCGTTTCGTGATTTCCGCTAAGAAAAAATAGTTCTTCACACAAATAGAACTTTAAAGATTCAGGTGTTGCGTAGCAACTCATTATTTGCGGAATTCAAGTTACAATGATTTTCCGTTACGTTAAATGACCGGACTACAGTACTTGCGGAATGATACGAAAGATGTGAATTAGAAGCACAAAACCTGTTGCCAATGACAGCGGTCATACATTTTTTGCAGCGGTGAATATAAAGAAATTACAGACCTGCGAACGTTGGGGTGGCCTATTCAAATCAACAGAACTTTTTGGAACATTCTGAAGAGCTGTATAATAATGCACTATAGCACATCTGTACTATACTGTCAGGAGCTTTTGGTAGAGGTGTCCTCTAAGTAAATACACGTAGAGGTGTGTGAGTGTGGGGCTCCCCTCACGGTTCATAGGTGTAAACGGGTCTTAATTGTAAATGAAAAAAAAAAAAATGCATGTGAGAACCTGGGGCTCCTCACTCACCTCGTCTGTCTCCTCGTTGCTGGCCGCCAGCACTCTGAAGTGGTCCAGGAGGTTCTTGTTGAGACGCAGTGTGCGCTCCAATCCGTCCACAGTGTCCTCGTCCCACGCCAGGCCCTTATACTTCTCACCGATGCATTCTCCTGACACCACACACACACACACACTTTAGCACACCCTTATCATGATCCTCACTGATGCATTCTCCTAACACACACACACACACACACACACACACACACACACACACACACACACACACACACACTTTAACACACCCTTATTGTTATCCTCACTGATGCATTCTCCTGATACAGAAACACACACACACACTTTAACACAACCTTATGGTTATCATCACCAATACATTCTCCCATTACGCACACATACACATGCTCACACACACACACACACATGCACACACACACAACAGCCCTATCGTTTTCACCACTAATGCATTCTCCTGTCACAGACATGTGGAACATTACACACACTTTCACACAGCCTTAGCATTATCTTCACTGATGCCTCCTCCAAACTGGACGCTGTGGAAGGTTACACACACTATTACACACCATGAAACACCTAGTCACTCAAAACACAACCCGTATATCATCACTGATGTGATCCCATCACACACACAGACACACCCACACACTTTAACCCCAACTAAACCCTTATCATCATTGAGGCCTTTTGCTAACACAAACCTGTGGAAAGTTACACACAGACACTAGTTAACCATGAGAAACTCCCCAGAGCAGCATATCATCACCTCCACCATCACAAGCATTTACAAATTGTTCAACTTGAAGATCATGAAGATGTGTGTGTGCATGTGTGTGTGTGTGTGTGTGTGTGTGTGTGTGTGTGTGTGTGTGTGTGAGAGAGAGAGAGACAGAGAGTGTGTGTGTGTGTGTGTGTGTGTGAGAGAGAGACAGTGTGTGTGTGTACCTGTGGGTTTCTTCCTAACACACTTCTGTGCGGCTCTTTTCCAGCGGCTACAGGTGTAGGAGGCCCACTGGGCTGCCATCCGAACCGCACTGGACACCGTTGTCCTGGAAACCTGCGTACTGAGAGAATGATGTGCTACCTGTAGTCACACACACAAACATACACACATTCTCGCACAGAGAAAGAAATAGGTCATAAGATGAATGACTTCTCACACACATTCACATCTGAGATATCAGAGCCTTATGGAACTTATAGAAAAATCCTCCACAGGGCATTCACTGGTACCTGCATCAAAGGTTTAAGGATGATTGCAGGTTAAATTATGAGGGAAAATATAATTTAAAAAGAGTGACAGACAGATGAAAGAGTGCCATACTCACCGGACTGAGAGGTCCGTCAGTCATCTCTAGAACCGGGTTATCCATCCCGGTGGGACTCACGCGCCGATGTCTCCTCATCCTCCGGTTCTCCCAGGTTCCCCTCGGCACCCGACGACCCCTTAACTACGAGCAGCTTAGCAGCACTAACTAAAGCTCCGCAGGGCTAGCCTAGCCGCTCTACTCTCACACTGCTACACAGCTAGCAGTCACCACAGTCACCAAGCCGGCATCAACACCACTAGCGCAGCTAGCATCCACACCAGTTAGACGACTAGCATCCCCAGCCACAGTCACCCAGCCCACTGCCGCACCATCAGATGAAACTTAGACCAACTCATCTACACACTCAACACCCAAAACAAAAACACATAAAGCCTGAGCACTTGTATACACTGCTGTGTTTCCACAGGAAGAGGCCACATACACTCACTGCAGGGGGGGTAGCGGACACCACTAATACGGTGCAGGCCGGCCTCACAATCAGTAGCACTGAGTTGCACCGTAAGCCGAAACAGAGCCTATTGTGAGACTACAATGTGCACCAGAGCTAACCTTTAGTCACTGCGGCTGCAAAACAAACTAACCAGGGACACCCACTAGCATAGAAATACTGCTGACACCTGAGGGTGGGGGAGAGAGAGAGAGAGAGAGGGAGAGAGAGAGAGAGAGAGAGAAATATGGAAAGAGACACAGAGAGAACCAAACTGAAATGAGAGATACAGAGAGATAGAGAGAAAGAGAAAGAGATGAAAAAGGAGGAGAAGTGAAAGAAAGACAAAGCAGGCGGAACGAGTTATAAACAGACAGAGAGACAGACACAGCGATGAGCAACCCCTCTGGTTCTTACCGACTCAAACACCAAGAGTCTTCACCTGACAACGTCTTTAACACCAAGAGTCTTCACCAGACGACGTGAAGCAAACACCAACAGTCTTCACCAGACGACATGAAGCAAACACCAAGAGTCTTCACCAGACGACATGAAGCAAACACCAAGAGTCTTCACCAGACGACATGAAGCAAACACCAAGAGTCTTCACCAGACGACGTGAAGCACACAGAGAAAACAACAAGACGCTCAGGCATCGTCGTCTCTCTCAGTCTTATACGGCCGTCACGTTTGCGTCACATTTGCGTTGGGTAGTTCAGGCACGCACTGCCGTAAAAGGGACAACAACTTGAGCAGTAAAGCACTTGACCCTGTTACTGAACCCTCCACCTAACTTATCTCGGCGTGGTACAGCCCATCAGCC
>NC_045164.1:20441901-20461901 GCF_900700415.2 Clupea harengus
GGGCTTTTTCCTTTGTCTTTGTGTGTAATTGTTTGTGATCAGCAAGATGTGCTGTTCTCCAGTCCTGTGATCGCTGCCTTGTTTGCCCATCGTAGCACTTTGATTTATATCAGTAAAACACGCCTTGAGCGTTTGCATCCTATTTCTTTGTTTCGTCTCCAGTCTGTGACAGCTGTCCACAGACTTCTGCTATTCATCCTTGTTTTAGCTCAGGCTCGGTCTAATTCTCTCTTTTTAGCTTGATTTTCTTGATTGGTGTTTTTATGTTTACTTGTCTTTGTGTGTGTGTGTGTGTGTGTGTGTATATATATATATATATATATATGAACTGAAACACCAGGTTTTAGACCACATTTCTTTTGCCGCCAATACAGCTTTGTCTTAAGAATGACAGATACGGGGGGGGCGGTGGCGAAGGAGTAGCCCCGACCATATACGGGCTTGAATGCCCACGGGGACACGGGTTCGAATCCGACCTGCTGTCGTTTCCCGATCCCACTCCCCACCTCTTCTCTCCATCTCATTTCCTGTCCAAACCTTCACTGTCCTATCTCATTAAAGGCAAAAAGCCCAAAAACAAATCTTTAAAAAAAAAGTCCTGCACAGTAGCCAGAGGGATTTTGAGCCACAGTGGCCAGGTCACCACTCGCTCCTCCAAACCTCCCCAAAGTGGCTCTATAATATTCAGATCTGTTGACAGGCATCTGTGCACACATCTGTGCATGCCATGGGAGATGCTCAACTTCACTTTCATGCTCATCAAACCACTCTGTCAAGCTTGCTGTGTGTATTGGTGCATTATCATCGTGATACACAGCACCGCCTTCTGGGGTACAATGTTTGAATCCATTGGGTGTGCATGGTTCTCCAGAATAGTTTGGTAGTCCTTGGCAGTGACGGGCTGATCTAGAACAAGTAGCGGGCCTAGGGAATCAGCCCAAACCATCACTGATCCACCCTGTGCTTAGTCTGGGCACGCAGCAGTCTGCCTCTTTGGGGCTTCTCCTGACTATAACTCTCCCAAATGTGGGAAAGACAGTGAAGGTCCCTCTCAACTCAGGAATACATGTTTCACATTATCCACAGCCCAAGATTTGCGCTGCTGGCACCACTGAAACCAGCGTTTGGCATTGGCACGAGTAACCAAAGGTTTGGCTATAGCAGCCCGACCACGAATGTAGTCCCTGTGGAGCTCCCGACAAACAGTTTGGGTGGAAGCAGTAGAGTCCAGGTGCACATTTAAATCTGCCGTGAGTTGGGCGGCGTTGGTTTGATGTTTTATGGGTACAACAGAAACCACAAGATCACACAAAGACAAACCATGTGACGGCACCAAGTCAAGAGTATGTCCTTGTGTATGAATGTGTGTGTGTGGAGTGAATACGGTTCTGGCCAGCGGTTTTTTCCTTCTGTCTCAATCTTTCTCCCTCTCTCTCTCTCCCATACTATTTCTCCTCTTTCTCTCTCTGTCTCCTTCTCCCTCTCTCTCGCTCTCTCTCTCTCTCTGTCTCTTTCTCCCCCCCTCTCTGCCTCTTTCTCCCTCTCTCTCTCTCTCTCAGTATTTCTCCTCTTTCTCTCTCAGTCTCGTTCTTCCTCCCACCCTCTCAGTCTCTCTCTCTTTCTGTCTCATTTTCTCTCTCTGTCTTGTTCTTCCTCCTCTCCTCTTATCTATTCATTACTTTCTTCCTTTATGTTCATAAAATACAGAACTCTCAAGGACCTGTTCGACACACATAAAAGCTTTAACACAAAAACACTCTGGCTCTCCCCCTCTCTGAACTTCTAATCACCTCTCCTCAGTTTGTAACTCCCCCTCCTGCTTTCTCCTTCTCTCACTTTCTACCTCCCTCTCTCGCTTTCGCTCCCTCTCTTCCTCCATCTCTCCCTCGTTTCTCTTGTTGTAATGATGATGTTAACGTTTGCAAACATGCAATCACTTGATGTTAATGTGTGTTGAACTGCGCTCTAGTCTCCAATTATGAACACACACACACACAAACACACACAGACATACGCAGACAGACACAGACACACAGCGCTCTAATCTCTAATCGACGACTTAATTAGCCAACAACGTGTAGATGAGCATCTAATTGCACCTCAGTTGCTGTGGTGATTGCATCTCTCTCCCCTCGTGTCTAGGACACACAGGCCAGAGGGTGGGACCAGGAAGTGTCACCACGGAAACACAGGGTGAAAGAGGGGTCGAGAAGGAGGTTGTCGGGGTGACTGATGAGGTCATAATGCGGTCTCACCCCAGAACACTTCAACAATAATCAAGCCGAGCAAGAGGGATAAAACAATGATGAGAGTTTTATGTGAAGCCATGGGGAGGCCTACAGCAGAGCTCGGGTGCACACACACACACACACACACACACACACACACACACACACACACACACACACACACACACACACACAGTTTGACATAGAGAGTGTCACTTTAACTGGCTTTATTGAAAGTTGCAAGTGTGTCTGTGTATGTATGTATGAATGTGTGTGAGAGAGTGAATGTGTGTGTATGCCTGTGTGTTTGTGTGTGTGTGTGAGTGAGAGAGAGAGAGAGAGAGAGTGTGTGTGTATGTGTGAGTGTGCGTGTGTGTAAGAGAGTGTGTGTATGCGTGAGTGTGTGTGTGTGTGTGTGTGTGTTACCCCGCAGCCCAGCCCGTCGACCAGCTCACACTGAAGCCTCCTGCGGTCGTCCTCTGGCAGCAGACCAGCTCCACAGCCCGGCGCTGGACACAACACACCCCCCATCACCAGCACACACTCCTCTGCTGCGTACCGCTGGTACCGCTCATACTGGGGGGGGAGAAGGAGAGGAAGAGAAAGAAAGGGAGGGGGAAAGATGAAGCAAAAAAAGGAGAAAGTTGGTAGAGGGAGAGAAGGGTGGCAGCATAGAGAGAGTTTAGATGTTGAAGAAGTCTTCACTACTCAAAACTAAACCTAATATTACAAACAACAGAGGCAGAAGACTATTGAGGTGAGACCTCTGACATAATCCTCAAGTTTATGAAAATAAATATCTCCTCAGGACGATTAGCTAAGCGTTAGTAGAGTTAGCCAAACTGTCAGTTAAAAGATGTAGGACCTCACAATGGATGATGCACTGGATAGAAACATAACCAAAAATGAAGATGAGCTGGAAATAATATATCCAGAAAATATCTGATCAGAACACAAGAATTATAGAAAACATGAGAGAACATCCTGAGAACCTTATCTCAGACTACATGGGATCCAAAGACAACAAGGTCTTGTGCAACCTTTTATTCTTCATAATATTAGAAGGACATCAAGCTGATAGTTAACCTGTATCACAATGGTACTGTTATGGTGACAGTTAACCTGTATCACAAAGGTACTGTTATGGTCACAGTTAAACTGCATCACAATGGTACTGTTAGGGTGACAGTTAACCTGCATCACAATGGTACTGTTATGGTGACAGTTAACCTGTATCACAATGGTACTGTTACGGTGCAGGGAACCAATCTCAATCAATTTCAGAGGAATTTCAGACACCTTAAAAGTGACTGACTTATAAAAGAAACCTGGAGGTGAAGGTCACATGAAGGTCAGCACAGCTATCTCCCCTGGAGATGTAAACAGCCACAAACAATGGGCACGGTCCAACTACCTGCTACGGCCTTAACACTCCTTCCTCCCCCAACATCAAGGCACTAAGTGAAAGCATGGTTGAGCTGGAACAGCATTATCTAGTATTCAAAGAGGAGACCGCCCCCAACATGCTACTTTAAACAGACCAAAGGAATGAGACAAGGATGTAGTCTCAGCCCAACACTAATTAACTTGTCTGTTAACGAATTGGCAACAACCATTGATCTAAAAAAAATCTAAAATATGCTGATGATTTGTTATTGTCCCCAAGGAAGGTGGGATTACAGGAAAGTCTTAATTCTTGGAAATTATTGCAAAGCCTGGAGCCTGCCAATAAACACAGAAGAATCTACGGTAATAATCTTTCAGGAAAAAAAGCCTGTTCAAAAGGGAACAAATACAACCCTTGGAGGAGATACACTTTATAATTATAATTACTTGGGCCTGACAGCTTCATCAACAGGCCATTCTGATCTAGTGATAAAAGACGTATCCGACAAGGCTTAAAAAACATATTAGAAATTAGAAAAATCAGTATATAAATGTAACCCTCCAATTAGACTGTGGCTGAACATATTCAATTCTGACATTATACCCATTCTGTTATACAGGAGTGAAATCTGGGCACCAAGTATCACACAACTGATGGGACAAAAACCCAATCAAGGGTTTTGTGAACACATTCTGGGGGTGCAAAGCATATTTGACCAAAAAAGCTGAACCTGATGGACATGATGCAGGCAAAACAACACAAAATGAATATCATCAATATAGGCTTAACCAAATTGAACAAACACACACATTAAACTGTTCTAGACAAATAAAAACAAAATATGAATTGACACCATATCTGACAGAAATTAAAGACTACAAACAAAGAAAATGATCAACGTCATACAGGTTAAGTGAACACACCCTGGCCATAGAGAGAGAGAGAGAGAGAGGGAGAAGAGAGAGAGAGGTTAAATGAACACACCCTGGCCATAGAGAGAGAGAGAGGGAGAGAGAGAGAGAGAGAGAGAGAGAGAGAGAGAGAAAGAGAGGCTAAGTGAACACACCCTGGCCATAGATAGAGAGAGAGAGAGAGATGCTAAGTGAACACACCCTGGCCATAGAGACAGAGAGAGAGAGAGAGAGAGAGAGAGAGAGAGAGAGGCACAGTGAACACACCCTGGCCATAGAGAGAGGGAGACACAGGCAAGCTTAGCTTCCTAGGGAGGACAGGTTGTGCTTGCGATGCAGTGATCAAGTGGGAGACGATGAGAGACACCTACTCAAGGAATGCAGTAAATATACCTCAATTAGAAATTAATATTTCCAACAATTCAGCCAAATTATACCTCAATTCTTGATCATGAAAAGGGAAGACAAGCTCCTATATTTATTGGGAGAGGGTACAAATTGTGCAAAACTAGCCGTGCAGTAATCCGCATTTGTATGTATATAGTGCATATTGTTATTAATAGATAATGTATCCAAGATAATGTCTTGCATTATTGTCTAAAAATACAAATTTTTGGTAACGCTGCTTGGAAACAGTCATGCCAATGAATCTAATTTGAATTGAATTGAGAGAGAGAGAGAAAGGTAGAGGCAAAGAGAGAGGGAGGGAAGGGTAGAGTCAGAGAGACAGAGAGTAAAAGGGTAGAGGTAAAGTCAGAGAGAGAGAGGGAAGGGTAGAGACAGAGAGAGAGGGAAGGGTAGAGGCAGAGAGAGAGAGAGACGGAAGGGTAGAGGCAGAGAGAGAGGGAGGAAAGGGTAGGGGTATAGAGAGAGAGAGAAAGAGAGAGAGGGAGGGAAGGGTAGAGGTAGAAAGAGAGAGAGAAAGAGAGAGAGAGGGAAGGGTAGAGGCAGAGAGAGAGGGAGGGAAGGGTAGAGGTAGAAAGAGAGAGAGAAAGAGAGAGAGGGAAGGGTAGAGGCAGAGAGAGAGGGAGGGAAGGGTAGAGGTAGAAAGAGAGAGAGAAAGAGAGAGAGGGAAGGGTAGAGGCAGAGAGAGAGGGAGGCAAGGGTAGAGGTAGAAAGAGAGAGAGAAAGAGAGAGAGGGAAGGGTAGAGGCAGAGAGAGAATCACTATCAACATTCTCCATTCACTGTAGACATGGCTTCACCATAAACAGGATATGGAAATGGTTACTTCCTACTTCCTGTGGAAACACCTTTGGAAAAAACAGCTTTTGTGTATCCAAAATAACCCAAACCCATATGGATCCCTCAATCTCCATTTCCCACATTCATAATAAATGGTGATTATTATGAACACATGTGTGTAGATGGGACCCATAGGCTAACACATGCAGTATTATTATGGGATGGGACCCATAGGCTAACAGATGCAGTATTATTATGGGATGGGACCCATAGGCTAACACATACCTGCTCCTCTCCCAGTACCCAGAAGTGATGCGTCTCTTTAATCAGAGAGTCTGGACACCCTGCTGCAGATGGACACAAAGAGAGAGAGAGGAGGGGAACATATGTTCATGTTATTGTTGTTGTTAAAATCCTATTTACTTGATGATGAATATTATTCCCCTTCCGATGTATCTTGTGTATACAGTGTACAGACCCAACCCAAATGCTTTGGCAATACTGTAGAACGTTATGGTCATGCCAATAAAGCTTCTTTTGAATTTTGAATTTAAAATTTAGAGTTACAGAGATAGAGAGTTACGAGAGAGAGAGAGAATAAGAGCGAATGAGGGAGAGAATGAGAGAGTGAATGAGGGAGTGAATGATAGAGAATGAGACAGTGAGGGAGAGAATGAGAGAGAGAATGATAGAGAGTGAGGGAGAGAATGAGAGAGGGTGAAGGAGAAAGAGAGAGAGAGTGAGGGAGAGAGAGAGTGAGGGAGAGTTGCAGAGAGGAGATGCATATATAAATGTATCAAGAAAAATACAACTTCAAAAGTCAATGACCTATCATTACAAAAATCACACACACACACACACACACACACACACACACACACACACACACACACACACACACACACCACACACACACACACACACACACACACACACACACACACACACATATGGTATATCAATGTTAGCTTACAGCTGTAGGGGTATCCTCTGTTTATAGACTTTCCATCTTTCCCTTTCTCTGATACAAACATATACTGTACATGCACGCGCACACACACACACACACACACACACACACACACACACACACACACACACACACACACACACACACACACACACACACACACACACACACACACACACACATCTAAACAATGTTAGGTTAAGGATGAGGGGATGAGTGCATCTGCTGTAGCGACAGGGGGGCTAATGCTAGACTTTGAGGCAACATACCCACAAATTACTTGAAGGTGTGTGACAGTGTGTGTGTGTGTGTGTGTGTGTGTGTGGACGTGTGTGTAAGGTGTTTGTAGTGATGCATGTGTTCTCGTGTCACAGTTAGAGGTGATATAAGTAGCAAATTGCCCAGCAAAATGTGTGTGTGTGTGTATGTGTGTGTGTGTGTGAGAGAGAGAGAGAGAGAGAGAGAGCCCTGGAAAATAAGCCTGGTATATTCCACTGAAGTGCTGTAATTGGAGCTAGGGTCGGAGGTCAGCACACAGTATAGAGGTTCACCTTTCAATCTGCAGGCGTAATTATGCAAAACAAATGACTCAAGATGAGTGTGTGTGTGTGTGTGTGCGTGTACTAATAATGTGGTTAGAAAAAAAAACGCTTTTGTTGGGAAACATACACCAATTACCCTGCAGGAGATGGAGCCCACCTCTAATCTGCTTTAGATACTGTGACACACACACACACACACACACACACACCCAAACACACACAAATATGAACCGAGGCACACACACACACACACGCAAACACACAGGCAAACACACATACAGTACACACACACACACACACACACACACACACACACACAAACCCTTTTAACCAGACAACAGACAAACCCTTTAACCCAGACAAACCCTTTAACCCAGAGCACACCAGTTCAGTGCTCTCCCTGTGGAGTTCAGTGCTGACCGTGGGAGACTATCAGGCTGCTGGGCTGCCTGGCTGCACCTCTTAACCTCCACTTCAACGTAAAGCATGAGATGGCAGTTATGGTTTGTGTGTGCGCGTGTGTGTGTGTCCCTCTGAGGAGTCTCTGGTGGTTCTTGCGTCTGGGTGCCCCTGGCGCGAGGATCTGTGAGCTGCGTGGCGTGCAGGCGGGCAGGCTGCGGTGAGGCTGTAATTGGGCGCCAGTGGGGAGAAATGGGCACCAATCAGACGCGAGCACATCCTCATTGCCTCATCACACACTCTAAGCGCAGGGACGTGTGTGTCTGGCACTCTGACACTCTGACACAGGGAGGGGAGAGACGGCGCTAAGTAATGAGGAGCGCTCAACACAGACCACCTGCCAATCAGCTCAGGAGAGAGAGAGAGAAAGAGAAGAAGAGGGAGAGAAAGAGAGAGAGAAGAGGGAGAGAAAGAGGGGTGGAGAGAGAAAGAAAAGAGTGAGAGACAGAGACATGAGCCCAGGCCAAACTGATTGTGTTGATGGAGGAGATGGAGAAAGTAGGGGTCACATCCACTCTTGTTGGCCGCCACTGTCTCTGTTAGCCTGATATAGCATCTGCTGTAGAACCCAATAATGTCGCCATTTCCTGATGATGAACTCCCAATAATGTAAAGGTCAATGTAAAGGTCAGGTACTTAGCAGATGCTGTTATCTAAAACCACTTACGGACAACCTGCAGCACTCGAACCGAACCCGCTCCAAACACTAACAAAGCGACGAGGCTAACCACTGCACCACCACATCATTTTTATCCATCGACACATCATAAGTTTAAATCCATCAAAAATGTGATAATGTAATAATTTCCCAGTAATGTAACAACTTCCCAGTAATATAATAACTTCCCAGTAATGTAATACCTTCCCAGTAATATAATACCTTCCCAGTAATGTAATACCTTCCCAGTAATATAATAACTTCCCATTAATGTAATACCTTCCCAGTAATATAATACCTTCCCAGTAATGTAATACCTTCCCAGTAATATAATAACTTCCCATTAATGTAATACCTTCCCAGTGATGTGATAACTTTTTTTCACTTGTAATAATACAAACGTGATAAAACCCAATAATGTTGTAATGTAATGATAACATGACATTTTTGGAATGCATTATCTTTAAAGGTTCTATTTGAATCCTTCTTTTCAAATGGACAATGTAGTAATGAGGTCTATTCATGTATTACTGTGTTCATATTTTGGTATGTACTCTTCGCTTTGGTTTGTGACAAACAAATTCAATTTTACAAATATTACAAATAAACCTTAAGAACAGTGTGCTTGATACACACTTTCTCTGGGAGATCACAGGACGCTGGTACCCTACTGGAAGATACATAACCGGCGTATGTTAATAGTGACAGTATGTGAGTATGCATATGTTAGTGTGGAAGTATGCAAAAGTGAAGTAGAGGGTTTGGGACAGGCCCATGCTGTGAAGTGCTCTACCGTCTAATGTCCTCACAGGTCACTGTTCCTCTCTCCCCCTTCAGACTCCCTCTCTCAGTCTGCTAAAGGGTGAGATTTCAACTTCTCGAATTTCAGATTAAAAAAAAGAAAGAAAAAAAACGTAAGGAAAGAGAAAAAAGAGAATAAAAAAAAAGACCATCACAAAGCTCTGATTGCATTGCAGGGGGACGGCGTGTCTGAATTAGCATTTGAAAGCCCAATCAAACGCGCACATGCTTACAAAGAGGCTTATTTATGTAGGAGATCAATGACTCCAGCCCCTGTACTCTTCGTACCCACTGACACTTCCCATCATGCACTAGGAGCATGAATAAAACATGCAAGGTGCCCTCCCATCTATCATAACCTGCCATTTACCCCCTCCCATACAAGACACGCTTTTTAAAATACCCCACCCCCCCTCCACACCTATGTGCATGTGTGTCTGTGATTGTTCTACAATTCCTCTGAAATATGAATGACCGAGGCATGACTAAGCCATTTAAAGACTCCGTTACACACACACACACACACACACACACACACACACCACACACACACACACACACACACACACACACACACACACACACACACACACACACACACACACACACACACACACACACACACACACACACACCACAAAGCCTTCCCTCCAATAACTCTGCAGTTGAACATTCCCCTCTGGTGACTCTCTAAAGCAGAGGCAGCAGTTCTCCTGACTTGTGTGTGTGTTTGTGTGTGAGACACGTGTGCGTAGGCTGAGATCATCTCAGCAGATGTTTACCTGTTGATAAAGCCTAAACACTTGCCCAAGTGGTGGAAAATACCACAAATAGCACACACACACACCTGTCCTCATAACCACACACCCACACCTGTCCACACACACCTGTCCTCATACATACACACAACACACACACACCTGTCCTCATAACCACACACACACACCTGTCCACACACACCTGTCCTCACACACACACACACACACACACACACACACACACACACACACACACACACAACCCCGCCAAGATCAAGGGAAGGAAGGGGGAGTGGGGATAAGGAAATGTTTGTGTGTGTGTGTGTGTGTGTGTGTGTGTGTGTACATTTGTGTGAAGGAAGTGTGTATATGGTGGGGGGCTCAGTGGTGCTGAGAAGGCACACAAATTAACTGATAACCCGCTGCCAAGGACACACAAACACACACACACACACATACACATACACACACACGCACACAAAGACAAATACACACATCCACCTTTACAAATATACACAGAGACATGCCACACACACACACCAGATCTATCTACTGTTTAAGGCTTAAGAGAGAGAGACAGAGAGAACGAGAGAAAGATAGAGAGAACGAGAGAGCGATAGAGAGAATGACAAAGAGAGAAGGAGAGAGAGAGAGATACAAAGACAGAGAGAGGGAGAGAGATAGAAAATCAGAGAGAGAGAGAGATAGAGAGACAGAGAAAGAATAGAGAGAGAGAGAGACAGAAAAAGAAGGAGCGAGAGAGACAGAGAGAGACAGACAGAGACAGACAGACAGACAGACAGACAGACAAAGTGTAGTGGCAACTCAGCACTGGACGGCTAACGTTAGCTGCTAACTCGTATCACAGGGCCTGAGACGTCCTGAGAGCATCGGACGCACCAGACACTGCCCTGCTTGAATCAATGGCACTTGTCAAAATGTCAAACACGTCTATGCATCTGTAGGCGCTGGACTGGATCAGTAATGTCAAACTCGTCTATACGTCAGTAGTGTCAAACACGTCTATACGTCTGTAGGCACTGGACTGAATCAGTAGTGTCAAACACGTCTATACGTCAGTAGTGTCAAACACGTCTATACACGTTTCCAGATGCGCACTGTATCATCCGTCCGGCACCTGAGATAACCCCTTGAGTGAAGGTGAAGGTGTTTAACAAACAACTTCCATTAGTGTCACTCACCTCTTTCTCCACAATGTAACCATGACAACCGAATGTGGAGTAAAACACAGGTTAACATGGTTTACCACTTACATGCCACAGGTTTATAACCTCTACACATTCACACACACACACACACACACACACACACACACACAAAGTTTCTCCCACAATAACTACATATGTGCATACCCCCCCACCCCACACACAACCAGTGAAAGACCCTTAACATACCTGTCACATGTCCTCATTCTCACACCACACTGAAGTTTCTGTCAGGTGGAGATCAAACACACACACATACACACACACACACACACACACACACACACACACACACACATCTTATTCTGTGCTGCCCACACACCACTGACTGCACAGTGTCTTTGAAGTAGCGCTAGAGAGAGAGAGAGAGAGAGAGAGAGAGAGAGAGAGAGAGAGAGAGAGGGGGAGAGGGGAAGTAAACACACAAAAGAGAAATCTGTGTGTGTGTGTGTGTCTGTGTGTGTTGTGTGCTCAACACAGACACAAGAGAGATGCAGGGGGGAGAAGGAGAGGAAGAGGAGGAGGAGAGGAAGAGGATGAGGGGAGAAGAGGAGCCTTGTGGGATTACTAAACTCCACTGTGGCAGCCAGCTACTAAATGAGATTATTTTTGAAGGCAGGGTACAGACACAGACAGACACACACACACACACACACACACACACACACACACACACCACACACACACATAGTTTCACTGGAAAGAGATGCAGTCTCATGGGACTAGGCTGGCATATTAGCTTGTTAATGAAGGAGTAGTACTGCAATGCACACACACACACACCACACACACACACATTCACAAAAAACTCTTTAGAAATAACATCAGGATTCACTGTGACTATCAAAGCCAAGACAGATTTACTCTGTCTAAAACAAACATACACACACACAACACACACACACACACACACACACACACACCTGTGAGTGTACCTACTCTAAGGTCACTAATATGGTACTAATAAGTTACACACTGTTGATCTTGAAATTATCTTCAGCTTCACACCTGATGAAGACACACACACCCACACACACACACACACACCTGGGAGAGGAAAGTTGTAGCACAGTCTCACACTGCAGAGCTCTTTTGTGGACAGAATCCAACAGTTTCCATGGAGATGTACAGAGTGAGAACCAATCGCCTCCACTTCAAAGGCTTGGGGACTTAAAAGAGCGAAAGTGAGAGAGATGGAGGGAGGGAAAGAGGAGGGAGGAGAGGTAGAGTGAGAGATGGATGAAGAGGGAAAAGAAGAAAGAGACACAGAGGGACTGGCTGGGGGAAGAGACAAACAGTTTGAGAAGAACAAGAAGAAGAAAAAGAAGAAGAACGAGGAATAGAAGTGCCAGGAGAGTGAGTGAAATAGAGAGGGAGAGAGGGAGAGAGGGAAGGAGATAATCAAGGGACAGAATGAAGGACAGAGAGAGACAGGGGGACGGAGAGAGACAGAGGGACGGAGAGATGTGAGGAACAGAGACAGACAGAGCGACAGAGACAGACAGAGGGACGGAGAGAAGGAGAACTGGATGCAGAGGAAGTTAGAGAACACATATATGGAGAGGGGGAGGGGAGGCAGAGAAAGTTGGGGATCAGAGAGGAGGAAAGAAAGGCACATTTGCAAAGATGAAGAGAGAAGACTGGACAGAAAACTGGAGAGATAGCGAGATGGAGAGAGAGATGGAGAGAGAGATTTGGGATGGACAGATGTAGAGAGAGAGAGATGGAGGGATGGGGAGAGATGGAGGGAGAGTTGGGGGATGGGGAGATAGTTTGGAGGATAGAGAGAGGGATGGTGAGATAGAAAGAGGGAGCGATGGAGAGAGAGTTGGGGAGCTTATCTCCTCTGCTAAGCTCCTAGGCAGGCCCAGGTCCTTCTTCAGCTGCCTGATAGGAGCAAAGCTGCAGATTTCTCCCCTTCAAACGGCAGCACATGCAAAGTTTGCAGATGTGGCCTCGCTCAAACACTAAATCTCTTGCCAAATCCCCTGGCCAAACACACACACACTAACACACACATACATACACACACACACACACTGACACACACTGACACGCAAACACTAACACACAAACATGCACACACTAAAACATACACATAAACACATACAAAAATATACACAAACATGTATACACACGCACACACACACACACTCTGCTTAAGAAGACGTGGCTCCTGCCACCTGCTCAGCTTAACTTTGACACACACATACAAACACAGGGGCACACACACACACACACACACACACACACAAACATGCACACACTCAAACATACACACACACACACACGCACACACACACACACAAACATGCACACACTCAAACATACACAAAAACACATATAAACATATACTGTGGCATCACGAGGGGACGTGTGGTAGAGGGGCGTTATGTTCCTCTCCCGGAATGGCTACCACGCCACAAGATGGCTGCCGGGAAAACTACATCTCCCAGAATGCACTTCTCAGACAGGTGCAAATGCCTCAGCCCTCTGATTGAAGCGGGAGCTCAGGTGTGGGAGAGGGAGAGAACAAAGGAGCTGAGACACACACCAAGCGGGAGGCACCGTACGTGGCACAAACTGAGTTCGGTGTCGGATGAACTTTAAGTTTGCAGCCACAGTTGATTGGACTTATGTTAGGAGCAACTTTAGAAAAGCCTATGTTTTGCCTTTGAAGTACTTTATTATTTTGCTTCCTGAAACACTTTTTGTTGGTTATTAAACTGGATCCTTCGTTGGAAAGCACTTTTGCCTGCTCTGTCGTGTTGTTTACGCACTGCCCTACACCTCGCTCAGTGGTAAAACCTCTCATGATACCACAATACATACACACAGACATACGAACATACGCTCTCTCTGCTTAAGAAGATGAGGCTGTCACATGCCACCTGCTCAACTTAACTTTCACACACACACACAAACACACTAACACACACACATGTATATACAGAAACACCCACTCTAATAGTCTCACCAGCCATTTGCACAACCCTAACAAATAAATACATTAGTTGTAATAATGCTGGATCAAATACACACACATACACAAATTTTGTTCGATCTCAGTGAGTGGCTGGTGTGGTTTAACTGTGTGTGTGTGTGTGTGTGTGTGTGTGTGTGTGGTATAGAGGTGGGAATCTCTTGGCACCTCACGATTCGATTCGATTCCGATTCAGAGGTCAACGATTCGATTCTAAACCGATTATCGATTCTAAACCGATTATCGATTCTAAACTGATTATCGATTATCAATTCTAAACCGATAAAACGATTATCGATGCGTGTCGATTTTTAAAACATTTGAGTTTGCTACTCAGACTCTCAAATCACTTCCTACTTTGTGTTTGATAATTAAAGAAAATCAACAGATGAATTATCTTCTCTATTTTCTTATTAGAGAAAAAGCTTTTCCTTGTCACAATTATGACTTTCAATGAACAATGCAATAATCGATGCAGCTTGCATTTCAACACAAAATGTATGTGTAAAAAAAAAAAATGTATGTGTGTGTTCTGTCTCAGGGACACAGGCAAACATGGCTACAGAGAAGGGTGGACACAGGCAAACATGACTACTGAGACAGACTCTGCACTCACTGTAATGGGGTAGTGGAGGATGAGTTACTTTCCTGACAGAATGTAATAAAGACAAAAACATCAGGGAAACCTACTTTTTCTGGAGTTTATAAAAATAAGTAGAGAAAAAGATAATTCCTGCTGGGTGAAATAGATGAATGCATACTCCTACCCTCCCAGTATCTACACTCCAGCCACTTACTGAGAGTGTGTGTGTGTGTGTGTGTGTGTGTGTGTGTGTGTGTGTGTGTGTGTACTCCTCCTCTATTAGAGCTCTGTCAAATTTTCCTACATTCTTTACACTAACTTTTCTTTACACTAATAGAACGCATGCAACATTAAGAAGCTCAACATCAACAGACACCATCCCACCTTCCCATTTCATCTGTGGAAATCTGTGTCTGGACATCAGTGTGGACATCTCTCCCTCACTCTCACACAAGATAAAAACACAGGTGGTGTTTGAGAGATGAGATTGTTCTCAGCGTGTGGCTGTGCACACACTGCAGTCTCACACACATGAGAGTGTGTACGTCTGTGCACACACTGCAGTCTCACACACATGAGAGTGTGTACATCTGTGGCTGTGCACACACTGCAGTCTCACACACATGAGAGTGTGTACGTCTGTGCACACACTGCAGTCTCACACACATGAGAGTGTGTACGTCTGTGGCTGTGCACACACTGCAGTCTCACACACATGAGAGTGTGTACGTCTGTGGCTGTGCACACACTGCAGTCTCACACACATGAGAGTGTGTACGTCTGTGCACACACTGCAGTCTCACACATGAGAGTGTGTACGTCTGTGGCTGTGCACACACTTCAGTCTCACACACATGAGAGTGTGTACGTCTGTCGCTGTGCACACACTGCAGTCTCACACACATGAAAGTGTGTACGTCTGTGGCTGTGCACACACTGCAGTCTCACACACATGAGAGTGTGTACGTCTGTGGCTGTGCACACACTGCAGTCTCACACACATGAGAGTGCGTACGTCTGTCTATCAGAGGTGACCTGCACAGCTCAAAAACCTGAAACCCCATCTGTGCTCGTGTGTGAAGCCTCCGTCTGCGGCGTCTGATTAGAGTGTGTGTACATCACCATCCGCCTCGCAACAGCTCTTCACACTCGACGCGGAGTGATTACAGAGCTTGATTAAGGACTCAAATCAGCCTGATCAACACACACGTCAGAATTAGCCAGGAATCTGTGAGCCAACACGGGCATATGGCATCGCCGTGCCAACACAAACTTGGCATACTGGGTAATTATGCCATAACGCAGGAACCCAAAGTGCTCAAATTACAGAATGCATACAGAACAGATAAGAAGTCAAAAGGGAAAAAAATAATAATTATTAAAACGAAAATACATGATACGCTCCTCTTCTGCTGGACTTTATTTGGGTTCTGAGAGCAGAGTGTTGTGGGAAGCTGTCCTCTCAGCAGTCACCGGGGACAAGCATCATGTAGAGGAGATTTGGAAGGTCATCATTTGTAGAGATGTCTGTAGCCTGCTGGATAATGAGGGTGCGACCAGAGCGCCAATGAATATAGGCTAGCGTCTACGGAGCCCTGATGAAAATAGGCTAGCATCTACGGAGCGGCGATGAATATATGCTAGCGTCTCCGTCTACGGAGCACTGATGAATATAGGCTAGCGTCTACGGAGCGCTGATGAATATAGGCTAGCGTCTACGGAGCCCTGATGAATATAGGCTAGCGTCTACGGAGCGCTGGTGAAAATAGGCTAGCGTCTATGGAGCGCTGATAAATATAGGCTAGCGTCTACGGAGGACTGATGAATATAGGCTAGCGTCTACGGAGCCCTGATGAATATAGGCTAGCGTCTACGAAGCGCTGATGAATATAGGCTAGCGTCTCCGTCTACGGAACACCGATGAATATAGGCTAGCGTCAACGGAGCCCTGATGAATATAGACTAGCATCTACGGAGCCGCGATTAATATATGCTAGCGTCTCCATCTATGAAACATTGATGAATATAGGCTAGCGTCTACGGAGCACTGATGAATATAGGCTAGCGTCTCCGTCTATGGAACACCGATGAATATAGGCTAGCGTCTCCGTCTACGGAGCCCTGATGAATATAGGCTAGCGTCTATGGAGTGCCGATGAATATAGGCTAGCGTCTCGGTTTACGGAGCACTGATGAATATAGGCTAGCGTCTCCGTTTACGGAGTCCTGGTGAATAAAGGCTAGCGTCTCCAGTGGAGTGTGCCTGCCACCAGGCAGAGGTGGAAACCGTCACTGAGATCGTGTAGGAGAACCTCCATGGTTACCCTCCTCACCTTCACACACACCTGACAGAGTGCCCTCCTCACCTTCACTGCAATAGAGTGTATCGACTTGACATCGGTACTGCCAGACCTGGTCCCTAACACTAAACACACAGCCAGTTATAGTTATTTAGGACTAGTTATACATCTCAGGCAGTTTCACCACAGGCCTGAGTGTACTAGGAGACAGCTCGTAGAACATTCTATGAAATACATAAAATCATTACTCATTTTCAACCACCCATTACATTTGGATAAAGATAATTGACACCATCACACTGATTCTGCTATACGGCTGAGTTGGGTTGTTTTCTCATGTCCTTTGAAGTTACCAAAAGAGCAATCAAATTCTGGATACACTGAAAACAGTCAGATCCCCAGCATTAACACAACAAACATTGCTTTTTACCAGTACCAGAGAAATATATATTTTAAACAGAGTTAAACAGAGAATACCTATTAACAGACTTGTCAAATCTGGTCAAATTGAAGCAACCACATAGAATAGGCCAAACTAAATACCGCTTGGGGAATTAGAATTACAAAAGATCCTGGCAAGAGAGACACCAGCGCCTTTGCACCTACTGCGACCATAAGGAGCCTCAAGGCGAAATTCACTTTCTTCAGAAATGTCCTTTTCACTAAGAAAACACTTCTACTTGAAGTCCAGAGAAAAAGTTCCATTCCTTTTGTCTCTGGATGAAGGTTCTAAACTCGGAATCCTCTTAGAAGAGGGAACAGACATTAGAGCTGGCAGCTCAGATTGTGTCCCAGAATAAGAAAGGACACATCATTAAAAATGGACAAGGTGCAGACTTGCAAGACTTCCTCTCCTTCTCATGTAAGTATCAACTAATTAGTACTTCTTCCACTTCTATTTATTTAGCCTTCCTTTTTCAATATCACCCTTTTTGTATTATTTATTATTGTCATTGCTATATATATTTTTATGTAATGATTATGATTATTAATAGTAGCATTAATATTGTTATCTCTCTCTCTTTCTTTTCTTTCTTTCTATCTCTCTCTCTTTCTATGTATGTCTACACATGCCTTTGACAACACAAGAATCCTTGTCAGTTCAATAAAGCCTTCTCTCTGAAAGTGAGAGAGACAGGGAGACAGGGAGAGAAACAGGGAGAGATAGAGAAAGAGACAGTGAGACAGAAAGAGAAACAGAGAGAGAGAGACAGGAAGAGAGACAGGGGGAGACAAAAAGAGAGAAACAGGGAGAGAGAGAGAGGGGGGGGGGGGGGGGGGGGGGGAAAGAGAAACAAAGTGAGAGAGAAAATAACAGAACGAAACGTAACTGTCAGAATTACGACTCAATTTTCACTTCAATAACTGGCTGAAAGTGATAAGGAAAGAAAAGTGCTTTTTCATAAACAGAGAGAGCCACACAGAATCAATAGATATAAAAATGTGTGAAACTGTATAAAACGCAGTGTGTGTGTGTGTGTGCGTGTGCGTGTGTGTGTGTGTCTGCTGTGATAGAGCTTTGCCCCATGTCTTCATCCCACAACAGGCAGAGGTGAATTGTAATGATTGTGTGTGTGATTGTGTGTGTGTGTGTGTGTGTGTGTGTGTGTGTGTGTGTGTGTGTGTGTGTGTGTGTGTGTGTGTGTGTGTGTGTGTGTGAGAGAGAGAGCGACAAAGTGCGAGTCTCGTTTTAAAATATCCTTACTCTCCATGAAGGTCAAAGGACCAGACAAAAGAAGCATCCCTTACTCAACATATAAAAGGGAGCGTGAGTGTGTGTGTGTGTGTGCGGGTGTGTGTGCGGGGGGTGTGTGTGTGTGTGTGTGTGTGTGTGTGTGTGTGTATGCTGAGATAGAGTTTTCCCCTATGTCTTCATCCCATAAAGGCAGACAGAGGTGAATTGTAATGTGTGTATGTGTGTGTGTGTGTGTGTGTGTGTGTGTGAGTGAGTGTGTGTTGTAGGTCAGAGAGGAGATGTAAAAAGTCCACAAAACATCAGTTGTTTTGGACATGCAGATATGTGTGCATGTGTGTGTGAGTGTGTGTGTGATTGTGTGTGTTTGCGTGTGTGTGTGTGTGTGTGTGTGAGAGAGAGAGGGAAAAGGGATGCAAATAGTTCACAAAACAAATGAAGTGTGTGTGTTAGTCAGCAGCAGATTCTGGCCCTGGTCTGTTTCATAACCAGATGCTACCATGAGCTCATGAACACAACTACTATGTAACTACTATGTAATAACAAATGGCTAGTCAACACTCAGCCTACTAAGATCAATTTAGTACCATTAGTTATACTTTATAACAGTATCATATCACCCATCATCAAATATTTCATTTTGTTAAATGTCTCATTTTATCCTCCTTCTCTATCAACTCTCTTTCTCTCCTTCCTTCTCCTTCTATTATCTCTCTTTCTCTCCTTCCTTCTCCCTCTATCAACTCTCTTTCTCTCCTTCCTTCTCCCTCTATCAACTCTCTTTCTCTCCTTCCTTCTCCCGCGCATCTTTTGCTTTCTTCTCATTTACCTTTCTTCTTTTTCTCTGTCCTTTTCTTCTCCTCTCATATACTCTTTTCTATTCTAATGACAGTACATCTGGATTGAGGGTGGCTACAGCAAACACACACACACACACACACACACACACACACTCACACACACACCTGTTCTCAAATAGCCTATTCCACACAGAGACAGATTGCATATCAATCTGGCCTCTGATGTCTTGAGGGTGAGGGTCTGTGTCTGTGTGAGTGTGCTGTATGCAGACAAAGGAGTTGGCGATGTGTGTTAAACTGTTGGTGTGTGTTTTTCATCCAGATTTCCAAGCTACTAATTATCTCCTAATTATCTGGTTGATTAGGATGGGTGTGTGTGTGTGTGTGTGTGTGTGTGTGTGTGTGTGTGTGTGTGTGTGTGTGTGTGTGTGTGTGTGTGTGTGTGTGTGTGTGTCTCTGTGTGTGTGTGTATCCTTCCCGTGCCACCCAGACTGACAGCTCCACTGATGAGGATTAA
>NC_045164.1:20474401-20481901 GCF_900700415.2 Clupea harengus
CCACAAGAAGGTGGCGTTAATGCACCTAAAAGCTGTTTGATAACCGCCTTATAAACAGCAGAAGAAGGTGAATGGTAGTAAAACAGAGAAAGGACTTTGTTACAGGCGTCAAGGTAAAGCGTGGTAAAGCGTGAATGGTCTCTCTCCCTCTCTCTCTCCCTTTCACATTCAAATCCCATTAATGTTATTACATAAAAATAACATGGGATGGATAACAAATCTTCATTTACACTCAGCCTTCCAAAATGATAAAGTATCAAGTGTCATGTATTCCTATTTGACGGGATCCTACGGAGCATGAACCTCTGCAAGAGGTGTGCGTTAGAACATGCAAGGTCTCATGCCAGTTAACCTAGCTATGAACTATTAACAGTTGGCAGTTGCTAACTCATGTTAATATGAAGTGAATATGAACTTGTGTTAATATGAAGCTGCAAGGGCACCCAGAGGGTTTCTACCTATCGTAGCTGTTTAACTATCCTAGCTATCTCTAGCTTAGGGAACCAGCGTGTGTTAATATAAACTATTAATATGTGTGAATTAGTGCTGTCAAACGATTAAAATATTTAATCGCGATTAATCGCATTTATGTCATAGTTAACTCAAAATTAATCGCGATTAATCGCAAATTCTTATCTATTCTAAATGTCTGTTTGTTTATTTATTTTTTCCATCATTTTATTTTTATTTTAATGCCCTTATCAACATTGAAAAGTGGATTGGCTTGCTTTATGCAAATGTTTTTTTTTTTGATTGAAAACCAACATTGCCAAACAGGGCGGTACAAAATAAAATTATAAAGTGCACATTTCAGGTAAACAAGGACTCAGCCTATAGTGCAATTAAACCATGGCTTAATATTTTCTTCTTTCCAAGTTTGCTGGGAACATAGCAGTCAGGCCTCTTATTTCAGAAACAGTGAACTGTAACAGTTAGGTTACCAATAAAAGGTAAGCCTACTACTTCTTTGCTTTCAGCCAGCTGCCTGTTGACATTTTCAGACAACAGTGAAGCTCACTTATTTTGCACAACACAACTTTTAAAAGTAAACTTTCCATTCAGAAGCTTTTTATCATCCATTTCGCCGTATCGCGTTCACCATTCACTCAAACCGTAACGTTAGCCTACTACACAGTCTGCGAGGCCAAAAAGAATGTTAATCCAAAAAAAAAAAAAAAAAAAAAGAATTATATATAAAAAAAATCGCGTTAATCTCGCGATAAAAAAATTAACGGCGTTAAAATGGGTTTGCGTTAACGCCGTTAATAACGCGTTAAACTGACAGCACTAGTGTGAATATGAACTTGTGTGAATGTGAGACTGCACAGGCACCCAGAGGGTTTCTATGTTTTCCTATTATAGTTTTATAAGCTTATAAGAGACTGTGACATCAGCTTAATAACTAGCTATCATTTCATGCAAAAGGTACTCTGCCATTTAAACCGTTTAAGGTCAGCTAGCATAGGAACTAGACAACCATACCAACCAGGCAACACCGTTGGCTGCATAGCCTGAAGCAAGGTTTAATTTCTCAAAACTAGCTCACCAATATAAAAGGCAGTCCTGGGGACAAAGTGATCACAACAACTTGCGGATGATGTTAAATGGCTTCAAGAACAATCCTGAGAGAAATAATGGGACATCAGCGGAGCAAGGGTTACTCGGAATGAAGGGGGGAGTCCCTGCTTCCCCTTGCCTTTCTCGCACACGTTAATTCAATGGGTGCGATTCCCACTGCAAGCGTGTCAGAAGATTATCATGTATGGTACAACGTCGCCAGGGGGTCGAGAGTCTTACTACAGAAATGATAATTTCACTATACACACAAAGTGTAAACACTTTAGAAAAGATGTACTGAGTTATCTTCATTTGCAAACACACACGTATGCACACACACGTATGCGCACACACACACACACACACACACACACACACACACACACACACACACAAAAGGACGGTGCAGTAGGTCTAGGATGACGGCCAGGCCTAGGGAACGTTTGTGTGTATGTTTGCGTGAGTATGTGTATGCGTATGCGTATATGTACCTGTGTGTGTGAGCGAGTTGTCTGGACTGTGTTGCTGGTCCTCCAGTATAACGGCGAGGCCGGTGGAGCTGGTGTGTAGCCGGGAGGCGCTGAGGTCCAGTCGGGTCAGGCACTCCACTCCCCTCCCTAACCGCTGCTGGAGCACCATCTCGCTACGCCGTGCTGGGCCTGCAGGGGGCAGCACCACATGCACTGTACTCTGCTCCGGCAGGTCACAGCCCTGAGGGAGAGGCAGAGAGAGGAAAACAGGAAGAGAGAGAGAGAGATGGCTGGGGGGTGAGATCATAGACATCTGAGGAATAAGAGTCTTTGACAAAAACTGCTCTCAACTATCTTACACACACACTTACAAACTCCACCAGTAACACTCTACATGCACACACACACTTACAAACTCCATCCGTAACACTCTACAAACAGACACTCTAACTATCTTACACACACACTTACACACTCCAAGCGTAACACTGTACACACAGACACTCTAACTATCTTACACACACACTTACAAACTCCACCAGTAACACCCTTCACACAGACACTCTAACTATCTCACACACACACTTACACACTCCACCCGTAACACTCTACACACAGACACTCTAACTATCTCACACACACACTTACACACTCCACCCGTAACACTCTACACACAGACACTCTAACTATCTCACACACACACTTACACACTGCATATGTAACACTCTACACACAGACACTCTAACTATCTCACACACACACTTACAAACTCCACCAGTAACACCCTTCACACAGACAGACACCCAAAGCACACAGACCAGCTGCACAGATCCTAAAACCTCCAGAAACTCAAGCCTGCAAGCTGTGTAGGCAAACCTGCAGACACACACTCACACTGTTGTTCTACTGTGTGTCACACTCGTGATGTTTGGACTGCGTGTGCTGTGCGAAATAAACGAGCTCACTCAGACATCTCCAGACAGCATTAATTACAGAGGGACTCCAAACAGAGTGTGGGTGTGTGTGTGTGTGTGTGTAGACTCCAAGCAGGCGCTGCACTAAGTCTCAGAGACGCAGCGAGAGAGAGGACTGAGGACACATGAAAGCTCTGAGGCTTTTATTCTTCACACAGAACAGAGACAGAGGAGCCGTAATTGGCTGTAATAGCGGAGCTACATCTGCTCTGACTGGCTGAGAAGTTGGAGTTGGGAATCTATTTTGATGTGTTTGTTTGTTTGTTGGTTTATTTATTGTTTGTCGGCTTCTTTATGTGTTTGGTTGTGTTTTGTCAGAGTTGTGTGAGACAAAGACAAAGACTTCTTCACAGCTGCTGCAATTAAAAGGAGTATTCCCCAACCGGTAAAAACTTCCCCCGAAACACAAACACACAAACATGTCAATCAGCCCACTTTTTTGGCCTCAAAAAGGAGCTAACATAACCTAAACACAAACACACACACTTATGCACACACACACACACACACACACAGAGCACACACTGACACGCACACACGCGCAGAAACACGCACACAAACACACACACACACACTTATGCGTGCACACACACACACACACACACACACACACACACACAAACACACACAGTACAGGTGACTTCACACTGATTCAGCCAGCCCCTCTCTGCTAATCAACATTCCTATGTCAGACCACATGTTTACTAGCAGAGCAACTTCAAGGTTTCTATTGGGAGACTCTGGCAGCCTTTCTGACTACATTGTGTGGGTTAAGTAGCTAAATGAATTTGGCTAGCAGACAAGGTATAATTTAAACAGAGCATTCCTATGTCAGAGCATTCCTATGTCAGAGTATACGCTTACCAGAAGAGCAACTTCAAGGTTTCTATTGGGAGACTCTGGCTACTTTTTGTGGGCTAGGAAGCTAAATGAATTTGGCTAGCAGATGAGGTACAAGGTAACAGAACAGCACAGTCTCTGAAGGAGAATGGAACTTCATGCAACGCAGTCAGAGTGCTGTTATCATGTGATAACGGCAGCGATGAGAAGCCTCTCGGCCAATCAAAATGTGAGTGTGGGACTGTGGTAGATCACATATTAGCACTTGAGTAGACCTGTGATGTGGTAATACTTCAGATAAATCTTCACGATCTTTACATCAGTAAACAGACAGTCAACAATTTTCTTCAAATAAATTATTAAACATATTTTCCAAGCAACTGGTTATTAACTGCTGGTGCAAACACTTCCAATATTGTGGGTTAGTATATATGGACGTCCCTGAGGTGTAATGTTAACTTGTATCCCAGCTCAAAACATCCCATGCTTTTTAGAGTTTTTAGTACATTCCACATACACAGTGACTATTGGTTGATACTAATGGATTGGCCCAATCTTCCCATGATGCACTTGGATGCGAAATGTCATTACTGATGTCTCTGAGGGCAGATGAGATACATCCTGACATTTACTGTACAATCAGCTTGCAGACACACACACAAACATAGATTGCACACACACACACACACACACACACACACACACACACACCAAAGTTGCCTATGCTACACCTGTATAGAGAGACCATCCACAGATATGCACAGATAACACAGACACAGAATAATACAGTATACATACATCTATATATATATATTCTTTACTGCAAACTAGACAACAAACAAATATTCTTTTTTTATTTTCTGCTCACTACTTAATGAAACACACACACACACATACACACACAACCACCACTAACCACACAAACCAGAAACTACACACACACAAACACTCCTCCCCTCCTGAACTCACGCCAAACGCTAACCCTTCATCACACCACAGGAATGTGCATGTGTGTGTGAGTGTGTGTGTGTGTGTGTGTGTCTGTGTCTGTGTGTGTGTGTCTCTCATGTTGAAGGTCTGATCTACACACCTTGAACATCCCCCCAAAACACCACAGCCCCTTCAAATATTCAGTGTGTGTGTGTGTGTGTGTGTGTTTGTGTGTGTGTGTGTGTGTGTGCACCTTGTGTTTACTCTCCTCATTCATTTGCATTTTCATTCTTATTCTTCTCCATTTATTTTATCTATCTGTTTTATATTGTAATGAAATAGACTCAAGATGACACACTTGTGCCCCCCCCCCCCCCAACACCACACACACACACACACACACACACACACACACACTCACACACAGTCATGCAGACAGATGGATAGGAAAGCGGAGCAGAGCGAGAGAATTGGGTGAATCCTGAGAAGCCCGTCAGACTAATGCGGAGTGGGAATTCTGGGTCCCACTGGTGTTCAGCTCTTGTTAGGAAAAAGGAAACAGTTGGAATGAAAGTCGGAATTACGCACCACAGAAGAAGCTGGGGAAGCTGGGAGATAAATATCAGACTGACAGCAAATTGGCCTGTTTTTGTCATTTATGTGAATTGCTACGGCAACACTGAAATTTTCCTTTGGGGATAAATAAAGTCAACAATCAATCTAACCATCAATCAATCTATCAATCCATTTATTTATCTACACACTCGATCAGTCTGTTAACCCAGAAAGAAAAGCACACGCGCAAACACTTATGCAAACACCGTTAGCTCATGTCTGAGTTATTTCATGGCTGTGTTAGCTCGCGTTTGTGTAAGCTCATGGCTGTGTTAGCTCGCGTTTGTGTTAGCTCACGTTTGTGTTAGCACATGGCTGTGTTAGCTCATGGCTGTGTTAGCTCATGGCTGTGTTAGCTCATGGCTGTGTTAGCATATGGCTGTGTTAGCAAATGGCTGTGTTAGCTCATGGCTGTGTTAGCTCGCGTTTGTGTTTGCACATGGCTGTGTTAGCTCATGGCTGTCTTACATTTACACTACATTTACATTTAGTCATTTAGCAGACGCTTTAATCCAAAGCGACGTACAAGGGAGACAACAATCAAGCTACGAGCAAGAGACCTAGTGTAACAATAAATACTATTTTACATAAGAAATAGAAAAAAAAAGTGCAGGAATGTAACTGCTGTAAGTGCAAGTTAAGTACTAGTAGAAGTGCAAGTTAGGAAGGGAGGTGCTCTCTGAAGAGTTGGATCTGCAAGAGCTTCTTAAAGGTAGAGAGGGACGCCCCTGCTCTGGTAGTGCTAGGCAGCTCGTTCCACCAACATGGAACCACGAATGAGAATAGTCTTAGCTCATCACACACTCTGCCTAAGATGTGTGCAGCTTTTGGCCTTCTGCCATCTGCCATGCCATCTAGTCTGTGTGCGTGCGTGGGCATGTGTCTGTGTGTCTGTGTATATTTGTGATCGGAGTGTGTGGGGAGTCTGGGTGAGTGTCTGTTGGTGTGCATGTGTGTGTGGGTGGGTGTGTTTTGGTGTTGTATTGGTGTGATGCACTTTTGCTCAGCTAATAGAGCACATCACAACATTGCCGGTCCACAAATCACTACAGATCACGGTGTGTGTGTGTGTGTGTTTGCGTGTGTGTCACTACAGATGTCAGAAGCTGAACCTCAGGCTCTGGTAGATAAACAGCAGGTCCAGTCTGAACCCACAGGCAGTGTGTGAGTGTGAGTATGCGTGTGTGTGTGTGTGTGTGTGTGTGTGTGTGTGTGTGAGTGAGTGTGGCTACAGGCAGTGCAGTCTACAGACAGCTGCCTTATCCCAGACGTGACACGACTCCTAAAAACCAAACAGGAAACACACTCGCCCCGCACTCAAGGGTCTGAATGGGTAGCGTTCACAAACGTATACATACACACACTCAAACATACACACACACACACACACACGAACGCATACTCACCCACACACACACGCATACTCACACAAACACTCGCCCCGCACTCAAGGGTCTGAATGGGTGATGTTCACAAACTCATTCATACACACACGCAGAGACTAGGCTTAAAAGCTAAAGATGGATTTCATGCAGTGTTCAGAAACACACACAAACCTTTTTACTATACATGAGTGCGCACGCGTGTGTGTGTGTGTGTGTGTGTGTGTGTGTGTGTGTGTGTTACCTACTCATTGTGTTATTCATTTCCAGTTAAATGATGTGTTTGACAGTAATTGCTCACCCTTGTATGATTACATGCAAACTTCATCATTTAAACCCATCACACACACACACAAACACACACACACTTCAATAATTTTCTTCATTACTGGCACTATTTCCTTCCCTCGTCAGCACTCATAGATAAGGCCAGTGGAGAGCATTCACACACACACACACACACACACACACACACACACACACACACACACGCACACAGGCACGAACACACTCATAGATAAGGCCAGGGGGCATTCACATTCATCTGAAGACAGACTTGCTTTAGTGAAATTATGATTTTCTCCCCCTGTTCCTTTCCAGGGGGGCTTTAGGCGAAAGGACACACACTCACTTGGCAGCTCAGGAGAAAGGACGCACACTTGCTTGGCCGCTCAGGCGAAGGAACACACACTCACTTGGCTGTTGTTTACCTACTCTTTTTTCATTCATACA